>NC_133324.1:113425144-113725561 GCF_042186555.1 Aquarana catesbeiana | reverse complement strand
AGCATATATGAAAAAATACATTTTGAAGGACCTTAGACCTTATAACCTTAGATTTTTTAAATAATGTTCAGTGGGGAGCAACTCTCTTAAGACTTAAAGTGAAACAATAGGCTATTTGTGTTTAAAAATGAAAAGAAAGAAAAACAATAGGCAAGGGATTGTCAAGCTAAGGGCATGGATAAAAAAATATATATATATGTTTAGTGGGGAGCAAATCTAAGACGTAAAGTGAAACAATACAAATATAAAATTCTTTTAAATAACATTTTTGGGGGATGCTCTTAACCCCTCTGTGAAGCGGCTCACCTGTGGGATGTATACAAGTAAAAATTTAATTTTAGAGAAAAAAAAAAAAGAAACCACTAAATGACATTTCCCTGCCAACTTGTTTTTTTTTTGTGTGAACAATAGCATGGGTACCCCCCCCCCCCCCCCCACACAATCCATAACAGACTCCTACCTTTGATAAGAGTATAATAAACCATAGGCAAAAAGAAAATACAAGATCAATTCCAGACCCTTATCCTTGAGGAGACCCCTTGTCTGAGCATCTAGCCTGGTTGGGCGGAGGAAATCAGCAGCCCTCAGATGCAAAAAAAAACTATTGTTTGATACACAGTGCCAGTTCAGGTCTACTTTACTTTAATATTTTTATAGCTGTAATTCTGCAAAGAACTTCAGCATTTCTGGGGTGAATATATTTGATATTCCAATGTTGGAAAAATGCAGAAAGAAAATGAACATGATATGATTTAGTAACGTGTCCTACACTTTGTCCTTTAAAATATTTTGGAGAAGAGAAGAACGATGTTGCAGTTTCGAGCTGTCAGATCACAGACAGGGTGCGGAATAATGAGTAATGAATCTTACTTTTCTCCTTCCTACCAATGTCAAAAGTATCGCCGCAAATCAAACAAGGCTGTCTCAAAACTGTCAAGGTCTAAAAGGAGATTGCATTCGAAATCCACCAGTGCAGCTTCATTAGCACGAAGAACATGTTATATATTGTGCGACATGCCTGTTACTTTAGTTAAAGACTTAGGGGGAGAAGACGCTGAAAGACAGCAAGGTGTCCCACTTCTAGACGCCTACAAACAGCTGTCAGGAGTTGTTCTAGCTGGATGGCTAAAATTAATCCAATCACAGCTGGATATACGTATTTCCCTGATGATAGCATCATTCTGAAATATTTATTCCCTTGAAACCTGTACCATGATGCCAAGATTGTTGCTGATTCGACTTCCCGCTCTGCTTGACTGTCTAGGGAAATGCAATTTAGTATGATTTGCTGAAGTTTCATTACTGACCAAATGAGATGTGTCAGTATTCTTCTTTTTTTTTGCAAATATAATTGTATTAAAATTTTAGGAATGAACAAGGTCCACAAACGGCGACAATATCTTACAATAAATGAGGTCGCAACCTCTTAAAGGTAGGAAACCGTGAATATGGATGTATATCACAGCAGTCAATCAATCTTGACTACCCATAGCTGATATATCCCATCCTCTCAATGCTGCAATATTGTGGTGGCATGGGATTCCCCCTAACTATCCACAGAGTAGGAAGACCATTCTCCTTATTACGCAAACTCAATAATTTAACTATAGAAAAAGACAAAGTAGGAAAAACTAGTACAGAAGAAAAAGCTGGAGGGAAGTTGGAAAGGGGGGGGGGGGGGAGGGGTGGCAGCTGGGATTCGATATGGATGTAACTCAAGGCAAGTACACAAGGCATTATAATGCTCGTCTCGCATCAGCGCTCACGTCCCGAGTAGGGACTTACCCTCTTCTGAGTGTATGAACAAATTCCAAAGACTCCAAGTTTTCTTGTATGTCTCATGCCTGTCAGCCACAGTCAGTATCAAGTCTTCCATCTTGTTCATAGCTTCCACTTTCCTCAGCCATAACGCTGTGGTTGGTGGGCGCTGCTGTTTCCAGAGCAAAGGAATGCAGGTTTTAGCTGCATTCAGTAAATGACGTAGTATGGACTTTTTGTAAGTTTTAGCTGACTTTTTGGAAACGTGTAGTAGGAAAAATGCCGGGTCATTTGGAATCTTAAAATCAGTAAATTTTTGGGATATGGTGCAGACCGCCAGTGTCAGTATTCTTTTATCTTTGGAGTTACCTATCAATACCGAATATTTTTGGACAATAGACATGCCTGTGCCACAACACAGCTCATTCTTCATCACAGAAAGCAACTTGGATAAATGGAGAAACGTCTTCAGCATTGAAAACAAGTCCAGTTGAATGTGACTATTATCGGCCTCTTTTTTTCTTTTTACTTTCTAGCATGTTAGTGCAAATAATGTGGTTTGGTGTAGCAGGTGCATCCTCATTCATTCACTTGATGCTGGGGCTCCTTTTAATTATAGAGTGAATAAAGTCTTATGCCCCGTACACACGGTCGGACTTTGTTCGGACATTCCGACAACTAAATCCTAGGATTTTTTCCGACGGATGTTGGCTCAAACTTGTCTTGCATACACACAGTCACACAAAGTTGTTGGAAAATCCGATCGTTCTAAGCGCGGTGACGTAAAACACGTACGTGGGGACTATAAACGGGCAGTAGCCAATAGCTTTCATCTCTTTATTTATTCTGAGCATGCGTGGCACTTTGTCCGTCGGATTTGTGTACACACGATCGGAATTTCCGACAACGGATTTTGTTGTCGGAAAATTTTATATCCTGCTCTCAAACTTTGTGTGTCGGAAAATCCAATAGAAAATGTGTGATGGAGCCTACACACGGTCGGAATTTCCGACAAGATCCTATCACACATTTTCCGTCGGAAAATCCGACCGTATGTACAGGGCATAAGGCTTCGTGTACACAGGACTTTTTTACAACCTCTCTTGAACTATTTAACTTGACAGATAGATAGTAGCCATCGTTTAAAATGTCCGTTTTGCCGCGTTTACAAATGACACGTTTGAAATTTTTTTTTTTCCAAAATAGCCAAAAATGAAAAACACCTGTAAACGAAATGCGGCTAAACATGAGTTGACGCGTTTAGAAGCATTTGGCGCTTGAAATGCCTCATGAAACTCAGCGTCTGAACACTTTTTTTTTTTGCTTTCCAAAAAAGGCCTCCAAACTCAACTGCCTAATAACAACATTAAATTAACCTGTGTACATGTACTGATAAGATAACATTGGATGAGTTCAGGGGCAGCTGAAAGAAGCAGCCAACTGCCTCTGAACGTCTGTTTACCAGCAGCAGTGTACATGAGGCATTAGGGTGAGTTAGCGTGGGCAACTACACACCCTGCGATTTCAGCTACAAAAATCTCACAGATTCCTGCGTCTGGAATGGACATGTGCGTAAAGCGCACACCTGTCACGGCAGAGCACCAGCAACATCTGGGATTAATGCAAAGTGAACTACGGGCTTTTATTTTATTATGACACTTTGATAATTTATATTGGAGCCTCGTGGTCACAATTGATTCAGGACCACTTAATTTATTTATTTTTTGCTACAGAAGGCGCCGAGTTGCAATGTGTGCAATGTAATTGTGGCTGATGGTGAAGGTATAAATCGACCGATGACGCATGCAGTAATTACTGGGCGCTAGAATTAGAGAACAATACATTTTAGAAAACATCTGCTAGTTTGGGTCTGCACAGTCGGCATTGTAATGTCTGGTTGCATATACTAATATTACCTAAATGACAACTTTGTTCATGCAAAAGAGCTGTTCTTGTTTAGCTAAAATATAGATTGCTTGTTTCCTGCGTATTAATACAATGCAGTGATTGTGATAGCCATTGATCTCACTGGTTTCCCCAGGGGGGCCTCTTTACACCCTCATAAATGCTGAATTCTCTCTGCATCTGATAACCACGTGAACTTCTCCTGACAGTCTGTTGTCTTCAGTCAGGTCAGACCTGACCTATATAGACATGCACTGAGAACGAAAGAGCAGTCTTTGTGCAGCACTACTAAGCAGGAAGCAAAGCCTGCACATGTAATGTGCAAATATGGCTGCCCCCATGTACATGTATATTTACAGATCATACAGAAAGAAGTATATTTTTAAAACATTTACATATTTTTTTTTTTTCATAGCAGAGCAGATAAAGTGAACAACCTACTGTGCCGTGTTTAACCCTTACACCATGGTCCTACCCTTAATTTTTTGGCAATAAGCAATTTGTATATGGATACATGGAGGATTACTTTAGTCTCCCTTTTGGCACTATGTACTCTTGTAAAACAATTTTACGTTTGCTGATTAAAGTGCTTGTAAACCCTTAGGCTGGCCATGCATTGTACAATTTTCCTTTAGATTTACCAAAACCATGTAATATGAAGTCAAACCTAAATACTTTCAATTTGTATGCAAATATAAAGGAAATTGGATAAAACAATTGTATAATTTATGGCCAGCATTAGATATACCCACCCAAATGATTAGCCTCAGGTGATGCACAGAGATGAAACAAATCCTCCTACATGGGTTGTACCTGTTTATCTGCAGCCCTCTCTCCTCTATATCAGTTTAAAGTACAGAAAGCGCACAGCATTTCTCAACTCCTGAAGACTGGGGACAGGGATCTGATGGAACACACTGCTTAGTGAGAGCTGAGTTTAGTCTGAGACCTGAGGGGAAGGAATGGACTCAGCCCTTCTACACTCTCACATAGGAAAACATGCACAGCTGAAGCTGTCTATCTAAGTTAAGAAACTCCTAAGGCGTCAGCATACCAGGACAATTTCATGCTCCCAACTTTGTGGGAACAGTTTAGGGATGGCCCCTTCCTGTTCCAACATGACTTCGCACTAGTGCACAAAGTCCATAAAGACATGGATGACCAAGTTTGGGGTGGAGGAACTTGACTGTTCTGCACAGTCCTGACCTCAACCCAATAGAACACCTTTGGAATGAATTAGAGCGGAGACTGCAAGCCAACCCTTCTCTTCCAACATCAGTGCCTGACCTAATAAATGCGCTTCATGAAGAAGGATCAAACATTCCCATAGACAAACTCCTAAACCTTGTGGACAGTCTCCCCTGAATAGTTGAAGCTGTTAAAGCTGCAAAGGGTGGGCCAACTCACTATTGAACCCTATGGACTAAGACTGGGATGCCATTATAGTTCATGTGCAGGTAAAGGTAAGCGTTACAATACTTTTGGTAACATACTGTATATTGAACATTATGCGTGGCCCTTTGGTGATGTCAGGGGCCACTTTAGCTCATAAGTTGACAACCGCTGCCCTAGACATTAGTTGTACATTAGTTATTTAGAGATTAATGCACCTTCTTATTTTCATATATATCCTGATCTCCCAATAGACCAGAGGTCTTCCTTTCTGGTGCACACTAGGGGTGTTAAATATAATCGCAGCATCGCAATTCTGCATCGATGCTGAGAGCCGGCCTTATCGATCTCCAATTACGTCATCTGTCGCTCCATGCAAGGCTCTGCCTCTCCTG
This sequence comes from Aquarana catesbeiana, assembly GCF_042186555.1. Taxonomy (NCBI): domain Eukaryota; kingdom Metazoa; phylum Chordata; class Amphibia; order Anura; family Ranidae; genus Aquarana; species Aquarana catesbeiana. The sequence continues at coordinate 113,720,111 of NC_133324.1, read as the reverse complement.
GAGAAAAACAGAGATAGAGCCTGCCTGGTTGATAAAGCCCCCTCCCCTTCACTGAAGCAGAAAATCAGCTGATGAGCTGACAGCCAGTGGAGTGCAGGGGGAGGAGCTTGAGGAGACCCGATGTCAGGAGAGGCATCACTGGAGGCACCGGAAGAGAGAAGAGTGACAGAGACACACTGAGCATGGAGGAGGGGGATTGACTGACACTGAGAACAGGTGAGTACCAGTGTCACTGCTCACAGCCCCCCCACCACCATGCCTCTGCCTGATCCCATCCATCCCACCACCATACCTCCGCCTGATCCCATCCATCCCACCACCATGCTTCTCCCTGATCCCATCCATCTCACCACCATCCATCTGCCTGATCCCATCCATCCCACCACCATCCATCTGCCTGATCCCATCCATCCCACCACCCTCCCTCTGCCCGATCCTATCCAACCCACCATCCATCTGCCTCTGATCCCACCATCCCTCTTCCTGATCCTATCCATCCCTCTGCCCCTGATCTCACCATCCCTCTGCCCCTGATCTCACCCTCCCTCTGCCTGATCCTATCCATCCCTCTGCCCCTGATCTCACCATCCCTCTGCCCCTGATCTTACCCTCCCTCTGCCTGATCCTATCCATTCCACTGCCCCTGATCCCACCATCCTTCTACCTGATCCAATCCATCCCATCATCCCTCTGCCTAAACCTATCCATCCCACCATCCCTCTGCCCCTGATCTCACCGTCCCTCTGCCTGATCCTATCCATCCCACCATCTCTCTACCTGATCACATCCATTCCACCATCCCTCTGCCCCTGATCCCATGCATCCCACCATCCCTCTGCCCCTGATCCCACCATCCCACTGCCCCTGATCCCACCATCCCACTGCCTGATCCTATCCATCCCACCATCCCTCTGCCCCTGATCCCACCATCCCTCTGCCCCTGATCCTATCCATCTCTATGCCCCTGATCTCACCATCCCTCTGCCCCTGATCTCACCCTCCCTCTGCCTGATCCTATCCATCCCTCTGCCCCTGATCCCACCGTCCCTCTGCCTGATCCTATCCATCCCACCATCCCCCTCTGCCCCTGATCCCACCGTCCCTCTGCCTGATCATATCCATCCCACCATCCCTCTGCCCCTGATCCCATGCATCACACCATCCCTCTGCCCCTGATCCCACCATCCCACTGCCCCTGATCCCACCATCCCTCTGCCTGATCCAACCATCCCTCTGCCACTGATCCTATCCATCCCACCATCCCACCATCCCTCTGCCACTGATCCCATCCATCCCACCATCCCTCTGCCCCTGATCCCACCATCCCTCTTCCTGATCCTATCCATCTCTATGCCCCTGATCTCACCATCCCTCTGCCCCTGATCTCACCCTCCCTCTGCCTGATCCTATCCATCCCTCAGCCCCTGATCCCACCGTCCCTCTGCCTGATCCTATCCATCCCACCATCCCCCTCTGCCCCTGATCCCACCGTCCCTCTGCCTGATCATATCCATCCCACCATCCCCCTCTGCTCCTGATCCCACCATCTCTCTACCTGATCCCATGCATCCCACCATCCCTCTGCCCCTGATCCCATGCATCACACCATCCCTCTGCCCCTGATCCCACCATCCCACTGCCCCTGATCCCACCATCCCTCTGCCTGATCCAACCATCCCTCTGCCACTGATCCATTCCATCCCACCATCCCTCTGCCCCTGATCCCATGCATCACACCATCCCTCTGCCCCTGATCCCACCATCCCACTGCCCCTGATCCCACCATCCCTCTGCCTGATCCAACCATCCCTCTGCCACTGATCAAATCCATCCCACCATCCCTCTGCCACTGATCCCATCCATCCCACCATCCCTCTGCCACTGATCCCATCCATCCCACCATCCCTCTGCCACTGATCCCATTCATCCCACCATCCCTCTGCCCCGATCCCATCCATCCCACCATCCCTCTCTCTGCCTGATCCCATCCCCCTACCATCATCTTTCACCTGATATCACCCCTCTGTCAATATCACTTATATTTTGTGCTTTTAGGACTGGAATGCAGCCCAGAACTAGTTTGTGAGAGAGTCAGTCTATTCCACATTTTCACAGCTCTTACTGAAACGAAGCCTTTCTGTTTTTCCTCTAGATATAAAGAATGCCCCTTTGCTCTCTGTAATGAACTGAAAGGGAATAACTTGTAGCCCTCTTTTGGGATGGTTTTGAGAATTACCCTCCTCAAATAGGATATTGCGCTAAGAGCAAATGAAAATAAAAAATGGAGTTCTTCTGACTGCTTGAATTTTTTTTTATGAAAACCACGGGCATCGTGAATCGTTGACAGGTTAATTGTAATCGAATCGAGTCGTGAGACCAGTGAAGATGCGCATCTCTAGTGCACACACACATCGCAGACTGACTGTTATATTTTGTGTAGTTTTTAATGATTGCAACCTATATGGTTGTGTTATTAGCCCATATGGGACCATGGATGGGAAAGATCATTTGCAGTCAGATCAAATTTTTTGTGGCAATCTTGACATCTATTTCCAGTAAACGTGTATTCATTTGTAAATAATCATAACATTTCCTATTGTTTGATCAGAAATGTCAGATATACACATGATATCTCTACATCTGCCACGCTTGATGTGATAAGTATGACATTTCATTAATATCCATCAGATTTTTCTCCAAATGTTCTATCATGCTTGTTAAATCTTAGCACCAGCATTCCGGCAAATGTGACGGTGTGAGGCAGAGCAGTGAATTTCCAGATTTGCACATGTGCTACTTCTTGGGATCTAGTGCCAGCTCGACCTTTTGAGGAACGATCTGAACATTTCTAAAATGTCAAAAGGTGGTGGGCTGTGACAGTGTTCTCTCTAAAAAAAGAGACACAGATCTTTACAGTTACAGCAGTCTGGTAGTAAAGGGATTTTAACGATTTTGGGCAGAAGATTATGGAGAAGAGCTAAAAATGGAATGCTCCCGTAGGTTAAACATCACAGATGTGGCTGCTTTTTGGCTCCTGGAAATGGTTAGGGTTTTGGTTGCAGGGAGTTCAGCACTGATATTTAGTTGCATGCAATTTTGGCATCAGTAAGGGCTCATTTACACATGTCGCCCTCTGAAAAGTGATCCGCAGTGGGTCATTCTTTTGACAGGCGTTGAGGAGGCAGTGGGGAAGCTTTACTAAAAGTAGAGTGTGCAAAAGTTGGTGCAGCTGTGCAAAAACACCTATCAGCTTCCAGGTTTTATTGCCAAAGCTTAAAGTGATTGTAATGTCTCGGGGTTTTTTTTTTTTTAAATAAAAATAACAAACATGTTATACTTACTGCTCTGTGTAATGGTTTTGCACAGAGCAGCCCCGATCCTCCTGTTCTCAGGTCCCTCTTCTGTGCTTCTGGCCCCTCCCTCCTGTTGAGTGCCCCCACAGCAAGCAGCTTGCTATGGGGGCACCTGAGCCGAGCTGCAGCTCTGTGTGTCTATTCAGAAAGGGAGCTATGGTTCGGCCCCGCCCTCTCTCTCTCTCTCTCTCTCTCTCCTGATTTAGATTGACAGCAGCAAATAGCGCCGTTGCTGTGGCGCTATTGGCGCAATCAGAAGGGAGCGTCCTGGATGGCCGAGACACTGAATGACATCGCTGGACAGAGATGAGGCTCCGGTAAGTATTAGGGGGGCTGAGGGAGGCTGCTGCACAAAGAAGGCTTTTTATCTTAATGCATAGAATGCATTAAGATAAAAAACCTTCTGACTTTACAACCCCTTTAACTGAACAAGCTGAAGTTAGAAGCAGATTGGCTACCATGCACAGCTGCACCAGATTCTGAGTGCTCAAGTTTTAGTAAATCTCGCCCATTATGTCACCTCCTTACCACCTGGCTGTCAGCAGCGGCTTCAGTGTCCAAAAGAGGCAGCTGACAACGGAAGCCTAATAGGTGATGTCACTTCCCAGGCATTTCCCAGCCTTTGTCGGCCTTCTCCAGCACACAGAGCAGCTGCAGAACAGGTAAGCGTTTTTTTTTGTTAAAGGGGTAGATTAGGCTAATGCTGCGTACACACGATCAGAAATTCCGCAAGCAAAAGTGTGAGATTTTGGTCAGAAATTCCGACTGTGTGTATGCTCCATCGGACTTTTGCAGGTTCTCTATTTTTCGGTCGGAAAAAGTTCCTATACGAAAATGCTTTCGTCTGTATGCAATTCGGATGCGCAAAAAATCACGCATGCTCGGAAACAATTCGACACATGCTCGGAAGCATTGAACTTCATTTTCTCGGCTCGTTGTAGTGTTGTACGTCACTGCGTTCTTGATGGTCGAAAGTTCAGAGAACTTTTGTGTGACCGTGTGTATGCAAGGCAAGCTTGAGCGGAATTCCGTCGGGAAAACCATCCAAGTTTTTTCTGATAGAATTTCTGATCGTGAGTACGGGGCATTGGAATGTGGCTGAGAGGAGGTTTAGAGTTAGTAGAGATGCACCAAAGTTTCGGCGACCCAAACGTATCAGTGGAAAATTGTGTTTTTACCTGGATTTTACTGCGCTTATGGTGTGTTTTTTCATAAGTCATGTGACTCAAAAACTGCATTAAAAAGGTAACACGGGTGTGTTATTGATGCATACTTGCTGCGTTTTCAATGCATTTCAACAGGAAGGTGCGTTTTTGGTGCGCAGTAAGCAAGATTTTTAACACCACCAACAGAAGTGCAACGGACCAGTGTGAAGACATTCATAGAATTTAGCTACTTCAGCCCTGGAAGGTTTTACCCCCTCAATGACCAGGCCTTTTTTTTTTTTTTTAACTTTAACTGACAATTGAGCAGGCGTGCGACGCTGTACCCAAACAAAATTGTCCTTTATCTGGTTACCTTGGACAGCATGAATGCATTGAGTACTACAGTTGAGTACCATGGATAGACCTTTCCTTTATTTCCCCCTTGCTGCCCCCCCCCCCCTCCTGTCTACTTCCCTTCCCTTGTCCGGTGCATTTTGCTGGAAGGCCATTTTGACTCTATTAAACTGATGACTGTTATTCCTGTTCCGGAAGCTATTTTGAACTGCAATTATACTCCATGACTAAGTCCATGTAACTGCTTTACTATATTATGTACTGTAACAACTAACATCTGCTTTTCTGTCTTGTACCATGCTTGTTTTTCTTTTATCAATAAATTGAGATTTTGACTGTGAAAAATGATGTCCTTTTTTCCCCACAAATAGAGCTTTCTTTTGGTGGTATTTGATCACCTCTGCAGTTTTTATTTTTTGTGCTAGAAACAAAAAAAAAAGACTGACAATTTCTGCTATAATACGTATCCCCAAAAAATATAAAAAAACACATTTATTCATCAGCTTAGGCCAATCTTCTACATATTTTTGGTAAAAAAAAAAAAAATTCACAATAAGCATATATTGATTGGTTTGCGCAAAAGTTTTAGCGTCTAAAAAATAGGGGATAGAGATGACTGGTAATGGCAGTGATCTGTGATTTTTAGCGGGACTGCGACATTGTGGCAGACAAATCTGAACCCAAGTGACACTTTTTGGGGACCAGTGCTAAAAAAAAATACACTGATCAATGTATAAATGACACTGGCAGGGAAGGGGTTAACACTGTTCTGTCTCAAGGAGCAGATAGTTAAACCTACTTATCCCAATAACTGTAGATACCATATTTCTTTGATCTCAGTTTTATTAGAACAAGCCAGGTGAAACTACAAATAACAGAAATAGACCTCAATAAGTACAATATCACATACAATACAGCATACATTGCATAAACTACGGTATACAGTACAAGATGAGATAATAAAAACTTACTTTTTTAAGTTCTCTAAGGGGTGATGGCGATAGAGAAATACATGCGTTGTTTCCTGAATGTCTTCTCACAAAATGGTGGCTGTTTCACTTCCTGCTAAGATTCTACCCAGAATTCCCTGCTTGTTGACAACTTCCTTAGTAAGGATGAGCTCCGGCGTGTTCGCATGCTGCACGTGCCGATCCCGCCAGGAAGTCGGCACGGCACAGCGCTAATCACAGGCAGTGAGACATTTCCCGAGCTCTGCAGCCACACATCGGGAAATGTCTCACTGCCTGTGATTAGCGCTGCGCCGTGCCGACTTCCTGGCGGGATCGGCACGTGCAGCATGCGAACACGCCGGAGCTCATCCTTATTCCTTAGTTACACATACAAATAAACAAAGAAACAACTACAGCAATACCAAAAAGGAACGCTAGATGGAGCCTGCACACCACATATGATTGTCTTAAGTAAATTACACATTTTGCATGTAAATTTAACAACACAGGTACAAATACTCAGTATAAAACATCTGGTGGACAGAACAAACACTAGGGGGTGATCAAGGGGTTGACTGTGTTCCCTGGGTGTGTTCTAACTGTGTGGAGGCTGGGCTGCATGGGACAACAAAGAGATCACCGTTCCTGATCACAAAGAACAGCAGATCTCAGAGTTGTCCCCTGACAGAACGGGGATCCCCTTTGTTTTACATAGGTAGATCCCCCTTCTGCCTCTAATCACCATGATCGCGGGTGGCCGGCGGACATCGAGTCCACGGGACCCACGGCAAGCTCCTGTGGCGTACGCGCCAGCAGTTTAACATGCACGAACCGATGTACGGGTACGTCGGTTTGTGCAGGAGAGCCGACCTGCCACGGTATATATATACTGTGGCTGGTTGGCAACTGGTTTAAAACATGCATTTTTCTTGAGCTTTTCTTACCCTAAAGGTACTGATAATGGCCGACAATAATTTTATAGTAATTTAAATTCAACTTTTTTTAAAAGTCGAATACAATACAATTATATATATATATATATATATATATATATATATATATATATATATAAAAAAAATTTAAATTTACATTTTTTTTTTTAAACTGTCATTTTTGGTTTCGGCCAAGCGCATCCTGAATTATCGATTTCAGCACCAGAATTTCCATTCGGTGCACCCTTATTATTTAGGTTTTGCCTTTACTTCCGCTTTGACAAAAAAAAAAAAAAAAAAAAAAAGGTTACTATGCAGAGCTGCACCAGATTTTGTACTCTCCAGTTTTAGTAAATCAGCCCCATGGTGTGTTCAGAAATCTGTGACTTTTTGCATACATTTGTGACCCATTTTTTTGTTGCTTGCAAAATAAAATAGGTGTGTATCCTTGAATGATCAAACTCAAAATGGATGATGCTCTACCCCTACCTATGTATAATAAATGAGGTTTCTAATATTGGATCTATATCCTAAAGTCATATGTGTCCCCACACAGGAGGGATAAAACATAGAGAGATAGAGATATATATGGGCATGAGGTACCCCCACTCACATACAAAATCAACCTTTATTGCAAAACATATTAAAAATCACATATATTAGAAGTCATTTTAAAAAAAATGTATATCTTTGACCTGCCTGGAGGTTTTTGATGAGATAGTACATTGCAACATCTGACGGGATGATATAAACGCATAATATAATAGTAAATACATACAGCTCCTTTTCTCGAATCGTCTTCCAGGGCAGAATCCGAGAGATAGGCTCCTCCTCCCTAAAACAGGAAACACATTAGTCCACCATTATAAATTTCACACTCTTACCTGTGTGCCTCAGTTGTTTGTGTTTCCTCCGGACCCACAGGAGCTGCAAGAACGTTTGTTATTTTATTTTCACCTGTCTCTGTGCTTGTTGCAGGAGACCCCCTGCCAGCATCCCATACAGCCCAAGGGGCTTTGGGAGGGCGAGCAGGCGCAGCATTGGGCAACATTGCTCAAAGCCTGAGATTTCGCCCCTACTGAGGGGTCTGCAATCATCCCCCCAGGCTGCAGGAGGACTCTGTCATCCCCACCCCATGCCGCTGTTTAGGCCTGTGTATGCTTCCGCAAGCACCCCCCTCTGGCTTTCCGCAGAATCTGGAGCCCGCCAGGGGGGATGGATACATGCATAGATGGGCGCCCCCCCCCCCCGCCGCCGCCGCCGCCGACCGCTGCCGAAAACCTCAGCAGCAGAGGGTCTAGCAGGGAGGGGTTTGCATCTTCTAAATTAGGTCCCTGGTGGCTGCGGCTGTCCCCCCAAACGAATCCGCCGCTCTCCGGGTGGCGCAGCAGCGTCCTCACCGCCACAGGCCGCTACAGGAAGTCGGGGGTGTACCAAGATGGCGCCGAGGAAGTTCCGCTTCCGGGTTGGCGGCCATTTTCCCGTAGTCTATCTACTGCGGAGATAGAGCAGGGACACCTAGGGGCGGGAAGTTTAAAAAAAAAAAAAAAAAAAGAGAAAGAAAACAGAATACAAATAGCAAATTTGTTCAATGCTACCCTTCACTACCAGCACAGTTACTCTACAATACAGCGGCATGTGCAGGTGTGTCCACCAACCTGCACGGGGTCAGCCGGGGGCGGGGCCGGAGCTTATGCAGGAAGCAGATAAAAAGGCCTCTAAGCAGAGGATCCTGGTGGCTGATCATGTCTGACGCTTCCCCACCCTGCCCTGCAGATCCTGCAAATCAGGACAGCTCCAAGGTAAGCCAGAATATTCTTGAATTATCTCTGTCTTAACCTCTTTACTGCCTATCTACAGGCAGTTCCCTTGACCACCTAAACTCACGGGGTTTTTTTTTTTTTTTTTTGTTCTCTATGCTCGCTTGCAGGCAAAGACCCCTGAGGAAAGGAAGGCTAAAGGCAAAACATGTGCCTCATGCAGCCACAGGCTTTCCCCAGATTGGAAAAAGCCCCTGTGTCAGAAATGCTTAGACAAAATGGTGGCAAAAGAATCACAGGGATTTTTGAAAGACCTGCTCAATTCTTTTAAGAAAGAAATTCAGAGCACCATGGCACCACTACGCTCAGCTATAGAGAAATTAGAAACGCCAGCAAGTGTCGCTCAGGCCAGTATCCCATCTACCAGCGGAACACACATTCCAAGGGAGAACAAGGTACAGGCAGAACAAGAGGTGGATTCAGATGAATCTGAACAATCTGAATCAGAAGACGGTATCTGTTCAGACTCAGAGGAGGAAGATGACACGACAGACTGCAACCTGTTTCCTTCTGAGGACACAGACAGTCTTCTCAAAGCCATCACTGACACTCTAGGCATTAAAGAACAGAAAACCGCAGAACTCACTATGCATGACAGAATGTACAAAGGGCTCCAGCCCAAGAAGCCAAGAACGTTCCCGGTACACCAAACACTTAAAGACATAGTCAAAAAGGAATGGGAAGACCCAGAGAAAAAGCTTTTCATCCCCGCCACAATCAAACGCAGATACCCGTTTGCGGAAGCAGACACCAAAACCTGGGCTAAATGCCCCAAGGTGGATGCCTCTCTGGCAAAAATCGCGAACAAATCGGACTTGGCTTTTGATGACGCAGGTACCCTCAGCGACCCCATGGACAAGAAAATAGAAGCTCTCCTGAAAAGGGCATGGGAAGCAGGGGCGGCAAACCTAAATCCGGCTATTGCTTCCACCTGCACAGCCCGAACCTTGCTAATCTGGCTAACCCAGCTGCAAGATCTATTGGAGAACGACACACCCAGGGAGGAACTAATTAAAACCATCCCCACACTAACTAGAGCGGCAGCTTTCTTGGCAGATGCTTCAGCAGAAACTGTCAGAATATCCTCTAGGACCACGGCACTACTAAACTCGGCCCGCAGAGCCCTGTGGTTAAAATCCTGAGGGGGGGGATGCACCTTCCAAGAACCGTTTATGTGGCATACCATTCACTGGAGACCTACTGTTTGGTCCCGAACTAGAAACAGTCCTGGATAGGACTGCAGCAAAAAATAAGGGGTTCCCTCAAACCAAGAAGAGACAAGGGAAGGCGCCCTTTCGGCATTTCAAGAAATTCAATAAGCCAGGGGCAAAAAAGCACTGGGGTCAACAAAACAAGAAAGGCAAAGGTGAATTCATCCTCAAGCCTAATACCCAAAAGAACAAAAAACAATGACTGCCTTCAGGTGGGGGGCAGATTGGCGGCTTTCTCCCACCAATGGGAGGAGATAACAGAAAACAAATTCATACTGCGCACCATAGCGGATGGTTACGCAATAGAATTCTCCAACCGCCCCCCAACCAAATACTTAGCGACCATGCTACCCAAGGACAGCAATCAAGCAAAGGTGTTTCTAGAAGCCCTACAGAAACTATTAGATCAGAAGGTGATTTGTCACGTTCCCCAAGAGGAGGAACAAAAGGGCTTCTACTCACACATCTTCGCAAAAAGAAAACCATCAGGCAAACTAAGGCTGATACTAAACCTCAAACCACTCAACCGAGGAATAAGATACAAGAGATTCAGAATGGAATCTATCTATTCAATCAGGAACATCCTACCGCAGGAGACATTCATGGCAACACTAGACTTACAGGATGCCTACCTACATGTCCCCATAAGGAAGGATCACCAAAAGTTTCTAAGGTTCGCAATCCAGGGGCCAGCAGCTACGCTGCACCTACAGTACACAGCTCTCCCCTTCGGAATCTCCTCAGCTCCAAGAATATTCTCAAAAATAATGGCGGAAGCGCTAAAAGGTCTAAGACAGGAGGGTATTGGAATAATACCATACTTAGACGACCTCCTGTTCTTTGCGGACTCAGCAGCAATCCTAGAAAACAACCTGCGCAAGATTATGATCTATCTGCAAAACCTGGGATGGTTAATAAACGCAGAGAAATCGCAAATGATCCCAAGCCAGAGAGTAGTGTACCTGGGATACGTGCTGGACTTCAGACTGTCAAAAATTTTCCTAACAAAGGAAAAAGACGTAAAAATGACACAAGCAATTACGTCCCTGCTAAGGAACCATTCCACAACGATCAGACACGGAATGTCCGTACTAGGACTGATGACGTCTTCGATTCCAGCCATCACCTGGGCACAAATTCACATGCGACCCTTACAGAACTACATTCTGTCCCAATGGGATGGCAGGCAAGCATCCCTAGAAAAATCCATTCCCGTCCCCGCCACAGTCAAACAAACACTCCACTGGTGGCTCAACCCACTTCGGGTCATCGAGGGGCGCAGATGGGCTCAAGTCAATCCAGTCAGCATCACCACCGATGCAAGCGCCCTAGGATGGGGAGCCCACATGGAAGGGCGGTTCTCGCAAGGGAAATGGACACCCAAATGGGCACAAGCCTCCTCAAACTTGAGAGAGCTGAAAGCTGTGGGGGAAGCGCTAAAAACCTTCAAGCCAGCATTACAGGGGAAGGATGTAAAGATACAATCAGACAACGCAACGACAGTCGCATACCTAAACAGACAAGGGGGCACAAAATCCCAAAAACTGATGAGACTGACACAATCTATCCTACTGTGGACAGAAGTGAACATAAGATCGATATCCGGTATTCATCTAAAAGGAACAGACAATACAGTGGCAGATTTCCTGAGCCGGAAAACGATAAAACACACGGAATGGTCGCTAAACCAAACAACCTTCACTCAAATCACCCAGAAGTGGGGAATACCCGAAGTAGACCTATTTGCTTCCAGGGCGAACGCAAAATCTCCGATATTTTTCTCCCTGGACCCTACAGATGGCAACAGCGGGGTGGATGCTTTCAACCAAAACTGGAAATGGCATCTGTGCTATGCATTCCCTCCAACTGCCATAATCCCAAAAGTAATCCAAAAAATCAAGGCAGAGAAAACAACAGTAATACTAATAGCACCACACTGGCCCCAGAGAGCATGGTTCAGTCATTTAAAAAATCTCAGCATACAACCTCAGCTGACACTGACGGACCGCCCGGATCTACTGTCACAAGGCCCAGTCAACCATCCGAACCACAAAATCTTGAAGCTCTCGGCTTGGTTACTGAGAGGGTAAAACTCCAGAACAAAGGCCTGTCAGACAGAGTAATCAACACCATCTTAAACAGCAGAAAGCCGGTAACGAGAGCCATCTATGAGAAAATAAGGAAAAAATTTGTTTCTTGGTACGAAGACAGACCAATCTCCAACGGTGGGATAATTCCAATAGTTTTGGACTTCCTACAAGATGGTGCAGACAAAAACATATCACCAAGTACCCTGAAAGTACAAGTTGCAGCACTTTCCTCGGTCATGGATACTAGACTAGCGGAAGACCCGCTGATAAGACGATTCCTCATAGCTCTTAAAAGATCCAAACCAGCCAAATTGTACAAAACTCCCACCTGGGACATGGGCACAGTACTTAAGGGCTTTCTTTCCCCTCCGTTTGAACCTATCGAGGACAGCTCAGACAAAAACCTCACGTTAAAAACTGCGCTCCTTCTGGCCTTAGTATCCGCCAGAAGAGTGAGTGAGATCCAAGCTCTATCTTCAATAGAACCATACTGTCTAATACATCTGGACAAGATAATTCTCTCTCCAGATCCGGCCTTTCTACCCAAGGTCTCTTCTACATTTCACAGAACCCAAAACATCGTCATACCCTCACTTCCAACAACCATGGATAGTAGGAAAAGAAACATTTACAGCAAACTTGATGTAAGGAACATGCTCATAGCGTATCTCGAAAGAACAAAAGAATGGCGTAGAACGACCTCCCTCTTCATCCTCTATGCAGGAATCAACAGAGGGAAACAAGCTTCAAAAAGCACCATCAGCAGATGGATAAGGATGGCCATACAGATTACCTATAAGGCACAGAATCTCACTCCACCTAGTGAAATCAGAGCGCACTCAACTAGAGCCTGGGCAACCTCGGCCGCAGAGAAAGCAGGGGCAACTCCGGAGCAGATCTGCAGGGCAGCGACATGGTCGAGCTTCAGTACTTTCGCTAAGCACTACCGCATAGACCAGCTGTCTGACCAAGACCAAGCATTTGGTCGTAAAGTGCTCCAGTCTCTAACCCCACCCTAGTAAGTATTGCTTGATATATCCTCTCGGATGCTGCCCTGGAAGACGATTCGAGAAAACAGAGTTAGGTACCTGGTAACTCTTTTTCTAAGAAGTCTTCCAGGGCAGCACTAGTTCCCACCCTTGAAACAACAAAAACCAGGTACAGAGGGGGAGCTTGCAGCTTACAGGGAATTCCTTCGGTGCTTTAACATAACTGAGGCACACAGGTAAGAGTGTGAAATTTATAATGGTGGACTAATGTGTTTCCTGTTTTAGGGAGGAGGAGCCTATCTCTCGGATGCTGCCCTGGAAGACTTCTTAGAAAAAGAGTTACCAGGTACCTAACTCTGTTTTTATGCATATAACCTCCTTGCTTCTGTATATTTCCCTACACATTGCAGAGAGTGAACTAAAGCATTTCATTTATGGGTATAGCATCCTTAAGACCTCTTTCACACGGAGGCAGTTTTCAGGCGTTTTAGCGCTAAAAATAGTGCCTGAAAACTGTTTCTCATGTCTCCTCAGTGTGAAAGCCCGAGTGCTTTCACACGGGGGCGGTGCGCTTGTGGGACGAGAAAAAAAGTCCTGCAAGCAGTATCCTTGGGGCAGTGTAAGAGTGGTGTATACACCGCACCTACACCACCCCTGTCCATTGAAATGAATGGGCAGCGCTTCCGAATCGACTGAAAAGCGCTTCTGAAGCGCCGCAAAACGGGCGCTTTTAACCCCCTGTTAACCTCTTCCTGGGGTCTAAAAGCGCCCCGCTATCGGCTGAAAAGTGCCACTTAAACTGGCAGAGCTTTACCACTAATGAACCTGCCGCCCCAGTGTGAAAGGGGTCTTAGTCTCAGTTAACACCAGAACGTGGTGCAGGAAAGGCACATTCCATGCACATTTCTCGCACTGTGTACAAAACACACCACCTTTGTGATCTGCTGCAGGTGCCAATGCATTGTTAATGGCATCCCAAAAGCAAATGGCAAAGGCAGCACGTTTGCAGGCACCAGATCACATGCAACGCAGTTTTGGTGCGGCGTGTTTTTTAAAAGCAGGGCATGCACTAGATTTTGTGTATTCTGGTGCAATTTGGAGCCCATTCAAATAAATGGACTGCCGAATTGCACTGCAGGCAAATGCACAGAAATCGCACAGAAACACAGACCATGTCTCTGTGTAATTCTGATGTAAACCGGTTCTTATCCATTTGAATACTCTACAACTGCAGAAAAATACTTGTTGACCTGCTAGAATTGCACTCGGCTACTAAGTCGTTTTGTGGGTTGACAACAAAAGCAACCCAGTGTTGTTTTTTGCTAAATGACTCAACAACTCCCACTCTCTGTTCCTACAACATAGAGGTTAATTATTCTGTAGTCCAGGATAAGAACTAAGAGGTCTATTTGACATAACATAGGTAGTGTGCAGAAAACTCAGGTCAGCTCTGAAATACTGATAAGATAAACAGATCTACCAAAATGCCTCCAATGGTATAGGTGCCGCAGCTGTCTGAATACCTGAACAGTGACTGCATTTGATTAGACAATTTTCCACCTCCTTTTTTCGAATTTTCAATTGAAGTTTGCCCAGCCTGGTGGTGCCAAAAGGGCCACCCACGGCACAAATCACGGCATGCATCTGCAAAAATTTGAGCCGTCTATGGCATGCTTTAGTTTGTAGTTTATGTGCAAGTCACAGTAAGTCAACTGTTATTTTTGTGACTGCGGAACGTATGTCAGGCAGAGATGCAGTGCCTGCTGGAAGCCACACTGAGTAACTCAGTTCCTTGCCAGTTTCCAAGCCCTGGCATCAAGGGACTGTGAGAGGCTAATTGTAGACCTAGATACATTAATCGACCATCTGTTCACCATCTCAGCGTGAACTTTTATATTCTCGTGATTCATAGTTTCAGAAGTCATCCTCACATTGTCTGCGGCAATCTCTTTCATGTTTCATTAAGGTATGCCTAGTACAGGCAGGAAAGTGGGGTAATGCATCAAAGATTACCTTCTAGTCAATAATATGCCAGCAACCTATTTGTTCTGTGTCACTGGACAGTTCATGCTCTCCAGTCTGATGGGCTTTTCTGGCTGGAGCCATTGATCTAATCTATTATTAATTTGTTTCCTCTGGGTAATCAAATGAAATGTACAGAATAAATGTATGCAATGTCATACGGGGGAAAATAAAAGTGTATAAAGTGTAGGTAATAATATCGAAACTGAAATTAGGGTTCAAACAAAATCTAGAATGTTGTAGGGACTCACCAGAGCTTTATGGCTTAGATTTAAAGCTCAACTCCGGCCAACTAAAATATGGTGCCCCCTCCCCCACAGCTATTTAACATGGCCCCTAACTGTCTCTGATTTCGAGGGACTGTCTCTGATTTGGAACAGTCTATCCTTATTTCTTTCCTCCTCATTTTGGTCTGATCTATATAGTTTATATACATATGGTTTATATAATGCACTTTTTATCTTACAAAAAGTGTTTCCCAGAGCTAAACCTTTCATCTATTTTCTAAATTGCTAAATTTGTAAATTTCAACAGCCAAGTTAAAGGAATAGTGGTGATAAAAAAAAAGCACTTGTGGGTTTAAAGTGATTTATAAAGGTTTGTTTTTTTTTTTTTAAACAAAGGTGATGCTTACATGCTCTGTGCAAAGATTTTGCACAGAGCGGCCCTGATCCTCCTTTTCTGGGGTCCCCTGGTGGCGCTCCTGGCTCCTCCTCTTCATTGAATGCCCCCACAGAGAGCCACATTCCATGGGGGCACTCGCGTGGGCGCGCTCCCGGGTCCTGCTGTTGGGTTCATTGACATAGACAGCAGGATTCTGCCCTACCCTGGCTCCCGTGTCAATGGATTTGATTGACAGCAGCGGGAGCCAATAGCTGAAAAAAAAGTTGGGGCATTATTTAGTAATACATTTAAATGAAAATGATTGTGTCCAGAGTGTAGCTTTAACATACATGTAACATATTTTTTATTTGTATCCAAATCCAACACCAAAAAGAAAAAGTCCTATATGTGATGGCTGTATTGGTTTCCTTTTTTTGGGCTTCTTTAACTTTTTTTTTACCCAATGATTCTGACAAAAATACACTTCCTGTCCTAAAGTGACAACACTTGGAATGCTGTATCATTGGAGGAGGATGGTTGTCATCCTAGGACAGTGATGGTGAACCTTGGCACCCCAGATGTTTTGGAACTACATTTCCCATGATGCTCAACTACACTGCAGTGGCCAAGGTTCGCCATTGCGGCTAAAATAGGGCAACCGAGAGAGGATATTGGACACCAGTTACTTTTGTCTTTTTAAAGATTTATTGCAGAACGGTTAAGGAGGTGAGGGTTAAGGGTCTTGGATACCATAGCAGATCACTTATGCCTCGTTTCCACCGAGCGGATCGGTTCGGTTCGGTACAGTTTGGAAGACCTAGAATGGTCCGACCTACAGGGGCCATACGTGGGTTTATAAAAAATGCCTAGCATGGAGTCACACGTCCACCAATCAGTGGTATGTATCGTAGCTCCGCCCTAACCAAACCGTTCCATTTTCTATGGCCCCACATCTGAAGCAGGACCCTGAATGGAGCGGTACGGTTCGGTTGTATGGGCCACTTTCATGATGGAAACACCCAAAGTAGCGTACCGAACCGATCCGCTCGGTGGAAACGAGGCATTACAGACTCTCCAGAACAGGGGTCTCCAAACTTTTTACTTCGAGAGCCGCATCATATATTTCACAGATATTTGTGGGCCGAAAAAAAAAAAAGAAGTCATTTATAAATGAATCCTCAGCCATGAAATAGAATAGAATTTGAAAGGCTGCCATCAGAGTCCAGAGCCTCGTGTACCAGGGCTAAACACTTAGAATTTCACCATACAGTACATGTGTGTTCCTATCAGAGACTCCCTGACCATTTTTGTCCCCAGCAGAGTCCCCCCATACATCTGTGTCCCCATCAGAGTCCCCTTGCTCATTTGTGTCCCCAACAGAATCTCTCCACACAAATGTGTCCTCATCAGACTCTGCCTGCACATTTGTGTCCCCATTAACACCCCCTTGCACATTTGTGTCCCCCCTTTACAGACACCCTTGCATATTTGTGTCCACATTGAAGACCCTGTCACACACTATCCTCAAAGCCACCTCCCCACACCTATAAAATCCCCTCCTGCCTATTTGTGTCCCCATCAGAGCCCGCACATTTGTGTTCCACAGCAGAGTCCCCCCCCATATTTGTGTCCCAATCAGTCTCCCCCCATCCTTGTGTCCCATATCAGAGTCCCCCTCCCACATTTATGTCTCTACCAGAGACACACTTCTGCACACTTCTATCCTCATCAGAGCCCCGCTGCACACTTGTGTCACCGTTAGAGCCCCCACACTTATGTTCTCTATCAGAACCCCCCACACTTGTTCCCCCATCAGAGACCCCTGAACAATTGTGTCCCCATCATAATCCCCCTGAATATGTGTCCCCATCAGAGCCCCCCAACACTTATGTCCCCATCCGAGCCCCCCTGAACATCTGAGTCCCCATCAGAGCTCCCCCCCAACACTTGTGTCCCCCATCAGAGCCCCCCTGAACATCTGTGTTCCCATCAGAGCCTCCCACACTTGTGTCTCCACCAGAGCCCCCCTGCACACTTGTGTCCCCATCAGAGCCCCCTTTACATTTGTGTGCTCCATTACAGCCCCCTCCCACCATCAGTCTCCCTGCACCACCCTATATTTCCCCTGTAGATCTGTGTCCATTGCCGCTGTGGTACTCCTCTGAAGGGCTGGCTGTAGTGCAGACCTACTGCACTTCCTGGCTCCCGCCCGGCTGTTACAGAGGCACGCTGTATGTGAAATGACAGCGTTAAGGATACTGAATTTAACTGCGGGCGGGGGGACAGCCGGTCTGCATTGAAATAATCTGAATTTTGTCAGGTTTCTCGAGTTGCGGGACTTGTGCTGCACATCCCTCATTGCCTGTCAGTATTCAGAGCAAGCCCTGCAACCTGAGCGCATACCGTCCCTGATGACTCTAGCTGTGGGCCAGAAGAAATGTCCTAGCGGGCCCCATGTGGCCTGGGGGGCATACTTGGGGGACCCCTGCTCCAGATGAGTGTCCAGCTTCACATTGTCAGAAGCTTAAACCACTTCAATACTGGCCACTTTTACCCCCTTCCTGCCCAGGCAAATTTTCAGTTTTCAGCGCAGTCACACTTTGAATAACAATTCATGAAATGTTGTACCCAAACAAAATTGTTATCTTTTTTTTTTTTGTGACAGAGCGTTCTTGGTATTTATTCACCGCTGAGTTTTTTTTATTATTTTGCTAAACAAATGTAAAAAAGTTTTTCTTCGTTTTTGTTGTATAATTTTATATGTAATTTTTCTCCTTCACTGATGTGCGCTGATAAGGCTGCACTGATGAGGTGGTGCGGATGAGGAGGCACTAATAATATGCAGCAATGATGGGCAGCCTTTTTGGGCACTGATAGGTGGCAATGATGGGCACTGATAGGTAACACTGATATGCAGCACTGATGGGCAGCCTTTTTGGGCACTGATAGGTGGCAATGATGGGCACTGATAGGTGACACTGATATGCAGCACTGATATGCAGCACTGATGGGCAGCCTTTTTGGGCATTGAAAGGGGGGCAATGATGGGCACTGATAGGCGGCACTGATAGGTGGCAGTGATGGGCGGCACTGATAGGTGGCAGTGATGGGCGGCACTGATAGACGGCACTGCAGGCAAGACAGCTTCAAAACCACTTATTAGTAGGCTCCAAAACAGGCTATTGGGCCTAACAGCAGAGCTCCATCTAGCAGCACTTCCCTAGGATTCAGCCCAGAGGGAAGAGAGGGCACATGACCTTTCCGAAATATTTATATCCTCCCTCAGCATGTACCAGTGGTGTAAACCTCCAACTGGACTAGCTGAAGAAAATATAAATATTCATAACTTAGTTTTGTTTGTGAAATCTCTTACTAAAACCAGTGATACCAGTGACATCTACTGGAGACAGTGAGAAATCCCAAGCAAATTTAAAGTGTTAATGCTTCCAGGACCCTGCATTCACTATATCTGGTCTCCCACAGTAAACAGAACATGAAAACGCAATTATTTAAGTAAATATAAACTGCTAAATGCCTTTTCTCATCAGCAGTATATAGCAGTCTTGTGACTTCTATCAGTGTCTGGGTAAAGCTTGCAGGAGGAGTTTTCATTCTACTCTGACTGTCATGAGGCTGCAGACCCCTGACCCTCTGTCTGGACAGTGCTGATTGGCCGCGCGCTGATCACATGCACTCTGTGAAGAAAATAAAGCTCTCTAGCAATACACACCAAACTGAACATGCGCATGCCCAGAGTGCCCCCGAGGGCTCTGTGCTATCAGCAGATGGATTTGGGACAGTGGGAAGGGGAGGATCAGAGAAGACAGGATCAAACAGCTTTTTTTACGCAATGCACAGGAATAACCCCTTAGGTTCCACAGTGAGTATAACAAGCATGCTTTACTGCATATACAGAGGTATTTTTCTGCTGTGGGTTTAGTAACACTTTAAGCTTTGGGAAAAACCAGGTGAAAACTAAACAATCAGTCTGAGCTAACTACTACCAGCCAAAAACTAAATTGACATACTAACTCCTGTTCAGGACAAGGGGGCTACAGATATGAATAGGACTGCCTGTATATGGATGTAAGGAACACCTGTGCAATGCATGCGGACAAAGTCGGCTTTTCACAGAGGTGTACGGATAGGTTAGCCCGTGTAAATGAGGCCCAAGCAGTGCCAGGACAAGGCCACCCAGTGCCCAGGGCAAAGATGCAAAACTGTACCCCTCTTCTTCACTTAAGGTCAGGGCGCCCACCTCCCTGCCATAAACCATTGCGCCCAGGGCAGCCCTCCCTCCCGCTCACCCCTTGTCCCGGCCCTGGGCCCAAGATCAGTTTTAGTATTTACATACATTGTAAATACACCAATGCCTGGTTTGATGTTTGTTAATGCTTGTTCCTTTATGACATGAGAGTGGGAGGGTTCTGAAACTTGTAGTTAGATTAAGACAATAAATTGAGAAATGTTTATGTGTGTAAAATGATCTTTGGTATCTCATGTTTGTTTCTATGACCCCGTCATAGTAAGTTACAGTAGAACAAATAGTGCAAGAACATGTTCTTTTACTTCCCAGCCAGCAGTTATGTTTGGTGTTTTTCAGTAATTTAGAACAAATGTGTATTACAGTACAGTCAGGTGCCCAGATGTGAGATTTGCTTCCAAACCAGAATGAATAACATAATGAAATGCAGGACTTTTACAAGAGTGACTTCTTCATAGACTCTAGCAGGTTATTTTAAAGACAGGCTAAGCAATTGCTCCCTCTAGTGTTCATGACATGCACTGAAAATGTATTATTTTTTTCTTTTTCCGACATACAAAGTAGTGACAATAGTGCAACCTAGTAAGACATAAATCCGCGTTTGATAACATACATTACTTACAATGAAAATATTTAAATGTATATTTATTAAAAAAAAAAAAAAAAAAAATATATATATATATATATATATATATATATATATATATATATATATATATATATATATATAATATATATATTTTTTTATATACATTTAAATATGTTAATTGTAAGTAATGTATGTTATCAAATGCGGATTTATATATATCATTTTTATTTTCAAAAAAACATTTTTATCTATAAGCAATAGTTACCAAAATGAGAGCAGTATGTATATATATATATATATATATATATATATATATATATATATATATATATATATATATATATATATATATATATATATATATATATATATATATACATACACACACACAGTATGTAGTAACCTGAAGCACAAATAAAATGCTTAAAAATGAAAAGAAGAATATCATGGGATAGTTTTATTTTATGAGACAAAGATCATACCTTTGGACCAAATAACTATAGTAACTGAGGGGTAGAAACTTTAAAGAGCTATTCCAGGTTACAGGTAAAGTATATGTAAACCTTCACCTAGTAAAACAATCCATTCAGTTTAAAATCGAAATGAAAGGCAAAACATTTAACCGCTACAGCCCCGAACCATTTGGCTGGCCAAAGACCAGAGCACTTTTTGCGATTCGGCACTGCATCGCTTTAACTGACAATTGCACGGTCGTGCGGCGTGGCTCCCAAACAAAATTGATGTCCTTTTTTTTCCCCACAAAAAGAGCTTTCTTTTGGTGGTATTTGATTACCTCTGCGGTTTTTATTTTTTGCGCTATAAACGAAAAAAGAGCGACAATTTTGAAAAAAACATATTATTTTTTACCTTTTGCTATAATAAATATCCCCCCCCAAAAAAAAAAAAAATATATATATATATATATATATATATATATATATATATATATATATATATATATATAAAAATTTTTTCCCTCAGTTTAGGCCAATACATATTCTTCTACATTTTTTGGTAAAAAAATCGCAATAAGCGTATATTGATTGGTTTGCGCAAAAGTTATAGCGTCTACAAAATAGGGGATAGTTTTATAATATTTTTTTTTTTTTTTACTAGTGATGGTGGCGATCAGCGAATTTTATCATGACTGCGACATTATGGCGGACATGTCGGACAATTTTGGGACCGTTGGCATTAATACAGCGACCAGTGCGATTAAAAATGCATTGATTACTGTAAAAATGTCACTGGCAGTGAAGGGGTTAACACTAGGGGGCAGTGAAGGGGTTAATGTGTGCCCTAGTTTGTGTTCTAACTGGAGGGGGATGGGGACTGTGCAGGGAAGCTAACAGATCGCTGTTCATACTCTGTATGAACGGACGATCTGTCAGTTCTCCCCTCAGAGAACTGGAAACTGTGTGGCCACAGGGTGAAGCGACATTACATAACGTTGTTTCGCCCAGCTGTGCAATTCTGCCGCAGTACAACTGTGGCGGCTGGTTGGCATGTGGTTAAACATTTGTGTTTAATAAATATATATAAACATTATATTTATATATAACATTTTTATATATAAATATATAAAAACATTATAAACACCTTTCCCTATTTTTATAAGTGATTGCATTCTCTCTGTTCTCAGCTGCATATGAAATTTAAAGAGCTGGGGGAGGAGAAACGGCAGCACACTGATCTGCCCAGTGAATGGCTGTGTGGGTGGGAATGGGTGGGGCATGTCAGCACAAGCCTGGTCATTGGAGAAGAGCAGCATCACGCTCTTTTGCAGCACTTTGCATTTGGTCACATCCATCTCAGTTGCATAGAAGTCTGAGCTGGAAGACTTCCCTTTGCCAGAAGCTGTGCTCACAGGTCTGAATCAAGGTCCCTTGTGCTGGTGGCTGTTCTCTTAGTTGAAATCTTCTCTGCCCCCTCTACAGGGGTATGGGGGTGGGGATTGGCAGAGGATGGATGTGCTCTATGAATGGAGGAGGCAGAGCTTTCATTCATTTGTCTGTCCTCCATTCACAGAGCATTTTTCATTGGTGGAAGCTGTAGTACAGTGTCTATGAATGGAGAAAGGGCGGAAAGGGGCGGGTTAAGTTGGTTCTCTTGACCAGTGCCTATGACAGGTCCAGAGGCTTGTATTACCCCTACAGCACTAGAATATTACTGCTGCGGGGGTATGGGGCAGGGGCAAAAGGACATAAAATTTCAACTAATAGAGCAGCCACCAGCAAAGGGGACATTCAATGATTTAAAAAAAATAATTACCTAAACTTAGGCGTTAAAGCTAAACTCCAGGTGAACAGCCAAATATGCAATTCTTTCCTACCCTTTTGACTGTTTCTCAGTGTTCAGTGGGCATCTGATACTCTGAATTATACCCCAATGCCTTGATTATTTCTGCCTATTCAGCATTGCCCATATTAATCAGAATGCTGAATTCTTTCCTAAGATCCTACAAGGCATTCTCATTACTCTGAGGGCCTGTGTCAATGGCCTTTTGTTTGCTTTACAATACTATGGGAATGCAAATTCTGTTTGAAGCAGGTTTAATGCAGGTCAGTGGCAGGTAAAATCCACCTGTAAGTGAATTGTAAATTATTACAGAAACATATTAAACTGATGTCAAACTTAAGGCATCAACACAAGCCTAAAGTCTGCCGACTCGAGCCCTAATACGGTATTGTTCACTCCTATTGTAAAAATTAAAAAACAAAAAGCAGCTGCATATGTTCAAAGAGAAAGCCTATATGAAGGCAATGGTATAATATCTTAGTATAGTAATAGTGGGGAAATAGACGGGATGCTTGACAAAGAGTACAGGATGCTTTGTAGCACATTGGCTATAGAAAACTGCATGCTTTTACTGACATTTTGGAAGAAAATTGGTATTTAATTAGTTGAGAAATAATTTATTTACTGAAGTGTTCACAGCCTAGGCAGCCAAGAAGATTCATTGACATTCCTTGTGCACAATTTTCATTAATAAGCCAAATGTAAGCTATTTAATGCTAGGAGCTGCTAGCATGTTTCGCAAGCACATTTAACATTAGAGGAAAATGAAATAACTGCTGTTGGCAGCGATTAATCTTTTTGGCCAGTGGGTATGTATTATTGGCATTTTTATTACTATAATTCTAATCAAAGCTTAATTTTTTGCACGTTTAGCTTAAACTAAGCATTTTCTCTCTTGGGCCAAGCTAATGATGCAGGAATGAATTATTCCACCATGGGCACACATACAGGAAAGACACATGCTGCAGCATGACTACGAGGCTTACCCGTCACCATACAATTTACACAATTTGATTTCTTCTTAACAAAAAGCACACATATATACAGTATATACTGTACATATACATATAGAAAATGCTGCTACAGATACTGATTAACTGATCATTGACCTTCAAAGGCAGCCTATACAGAAGAAATATTTTGCTTAAAAGTGCCCAACTGAATGTTCTTAGATCTCTTGGGGTCTCCAGTGGTAAGTCCTCCCTGCCTGATGGAGTGAGTAACCCCTGAGATCTTAATCTCTTGGGGACTCCAGTAGTAAGTCTTCCCTGCCTGATGGAGTGAGTCAACTTTGGGATCTTACATCTCAGGGTTTCCAGTGGTAAGTCCTCCCTGCCAGATGGAGTCAGTATCCCCTGAGATCTTACATCTCTTTGGGACTCCAGTGGTAAGTCCTCCCTGTCTGATGGAATTAGTCACCCCTGAGATCTTACATCTCTTGGGGACCCCAGTATTAAGCCCTCCTGGCCTGATGGAGTGGGTCACCCCTGGGATCTTAGATCTTTTAAGGGCTCCAGTGATAAGTCCTCCCTGCCTAAAAGAATGAGTCCCCCCAGGATCTTAGATCTCTTGGAGATATCAGTGGTAAGTCCTCCTGGTTGGATCTGATTATGGCTTTGGATTGTTGGCCGTTCTCATCTACCTTTTAATTGTTCCATTGTGTCTACATTGCCCTTTAACTATTTCCCTCACCACTTTGTATGGCAGCTGCCTAAAAAAGTGTTTACCTGCAGACCTGCTTTTGAGTTCTTCACTGTTTTGCATCCTGGCACTTCACAGCCTTTGGAGAAAGAAGTCCGGCTCTTATGGCTTGTCCATATTCATGGTATTTCATGGAGCCATCCAGCTCTAGTCATAATTTTGCCACTGGAAGGGAAATTACTTTCTAGGATTTATATATGCTGTAGATACAGTATACTACCTGCACACAACAATTTCATATTATATTATATCAGCTTACTGGGGATTTTTTCCATTGCTCTATGAATAGCCCTGCCTGGTCTCAAGCAGTCCCATTATTTCAAGGGGGCAGCCCCAGGTTCTGAGACATGTTCCTAGTTTTCAACATTATCCACCTCTAACAAGACATCAGCCATATTTTTCTTTATCGGAAATTATGATTTCAGAGAATTAGTTGGCTCAGTAAATTATCATCCTATTCATGAATGCAGGCTGACATGATTGATGGATTGTATGATCCTTGGTGTGTAGTGTGAATCAGAATGCACACATTCAAAACTACTGGGGAATTGCAGTTAAGCACAAAGGGTCAGATTTATTTGATCGTCATTTCGCTCTTCTCTGAACTCAACTTTTTGTTAACCCTAAAGACATTATTGGTTCTTTAGCTTACCCTTGACAAATCTGTATCGAACATGCCTAGAGAGGATTCTGTAATGCTGCACTCTGGTGGTTTGTTGGATTGGAGGTATGCATATGTTTCCCCCCCTTAATTGGGAATTTTTAAGTGCCAACTTTTTTTTTCCTTGCTTTAAGGGTTCTTATCTGCTGACAACCACAAAATTGCCCACGGTGGTAACGCAGGCTGCGATGCTGTGCGAGTTGGATATGAACTTCATGCGTCTTACATGAGGACTATTTGTTAAATTTAGACTTGGCAATTAAAAATTTAACATGGATTTTAATAAATAATGAGAAATTTCTTTTTCCCTTGGGTATTTCATGACTGACTGAAACATCATGGAGCAGAGCAAAGAATGTCCAGGTGGAAAATTAACCACATAGGGGGAGATTTACTAAAATTGGAGCACTCAAAATATGGTGCAGCTGTGCATGGTAGCCAATCAGCTGATAACGTCAGCTTTTTCAATTAAACTTTGACAATAAAACCTGGAACCTGATTGGTTTCTATGCAGAGCTGCACCAGATTGTGCACGCTCCAGTTTTAGTAAACCCCCCCCCCCAATCTATACATATTAAACCAATATATATATTATAAAAATAAAAATATATATTTATGTATGTCTATACACATTATAATACTAGGGTAAAATGCTTACTTCTCTCTGCTACTTTATAGCTTTCTATTACTGTTATTTTAGCTGAAAAAGCAATGCTTCACATCAATTTTTTTTTTTTCATTTTTATAAAGCAGGTGAAATTTATTTTTCATCTGTTCTAACTTTAAAAATGTCATAAGACCAGGCATAATACATTCAGTTGAATCCATTTGTTCTGTAAAGCTGGCCAAACACGTCACAATTTGGTACATCTTTTGATCTAAAATAAAGTGGTTTTGGCCTCTATACTTCAGTAGGAGTACCTGAAAAATGCCAAAAAATTTGTCCAAACAACTATTTCCTCCTCCTTGTAACTTTAGCCATTGGCTAAAACAAAAATGCTCAAGCCGAAATAAAAAAAATGTTCCAAAATTGCCTGTAAATGCTCACATTCAGTTGTGAATGAAGAACCCAGTCACGTTATTACTATTTTTCTCTAGAAAAAAAAAGGAAGAATGTGATTGGTCACTGTATGCAACAAGAATTGTTTGATTTGCCAACACTCACCACAGGCATGGCTAAGGCAGGTCATAGATTATACAATTTCCTTTCCTTCAACGACAGTTTGAAGGAAAATTGCTGATGTAGCACCCTGGTAGTAGGCAGGGTTGCTAACAAGTTTAGCTTGCTAGGTGGTAACTAGCCTGGCTGATTTTTATAGGGGATTCACTGGCTTTTCACTAACTCTGGATTTGATGCACCTCTCTCTTCTGTCACTAGGTGGTATTGTTGCCTGTGGCATTAGAATGACGAGGGCATAATAAATTCAGACTAGGAGTGGATGGGTTGTCTCAGCCAATTGGAGTCAGGTGATTGGGGTTCTGTGCCACCCAGATGGCTGTCTGAGTGGACGTGTGTTACAAGGCTCCGGGTTGCTAGGCCAGAAGCCTGAGGCCTATCCCGGGAGCACCTGGCTGCTAGGCTGTCTGAGGCCTATCCAGGTTTGAGAGAAGCAGCGCGGGGTAGGGGCTTTCGGCCGGAAGCCCAACCAAGTTGCAGAGGTTCCACCGAATGGGGAATCGCATTGTTGCCAGCGGTGAAGGAGAAGCAATTGCCACATGGGACGACAACTCCTGTTACCAGAGGCAAGTGAGGATCAAGTTCAGAGATAAAGGAGACACAGTTGACATTGAGACAACCACTCCAGTTATCAGAGGCCAGTTATGGAAGTTATGGAAGTCTGAAGAAGTACCAGAGCAGCCTTATTCACTAGCCGGGAGCAGTGAACAAGTGGGAAAGCTTCAGCAGAGTGCCAAGCCAGAGACCCAGTGGTTTAACAGGGGTGACACTTCAGAAGAATACAGAAGGTTAGCTGTGGAAGAGCTCAGGGGATCCAGTGATGACTGGGATCTTGAAGTCTAGTAAGAGACCGGGAGCTCAGTGAGTGAAGATCTACAGTAGGATACTGAGAAAGTGTGAAATGTGAAAGAAGATCTACAATGGGTTATTGTGAGTTACGTATATGGATTGACTGTTCAAAGTTCAGTTGCCATAGGAGACAGCAATTCTACCAAATACACTTACTGCACCCAGTTTAAAGGCCCTCTACCTGTATAACTGTCTGCCTATTTTTTGTCTCGGAGTCTGCCAATTGCTATTGCATCTGCCTAAGGGTGTCCTGGCCCTAAACCCTCTCTCTCCCCCAGTTCTGTTTAAGAGACAATAAATATCTTTTCTTGCATTCCAAAAAGTGACTGGCGCCCATGTTTTCAACTTGCATTACACTCACCATGCCTAGTAACCCATACTGTGAAGAAGGATGTCGGCTCTCCCTAACTCTGGAGGTCACCATTAGGCCTTTGGAGGTTAGGGATGCCACTACACTTGGAATCTCTCCCACAGTGCTATTGTGTTTTGCCAGCAGGGAGCCTGGATAGTCTTCCTCACCTGCAGAATACAATGGTCACTGCTGGCTGCTATAGGCACCGACAGTGGTCGGGGGAAAAAAAAAAAAACACAGGCTTTTTTTTTACTTCGGTACAATCATCCTGTCCATAGACGGATTGAAATTCGGCCGGTACCTGCTGAACTGGCCAAATTTCAATCCGTCTATGGCCAGCTTTACAGTGACTAAAAAATTAGATGATTGCTTTGTCCCAAAACAAGCAATCAACTGCTGACTTTGATTTTGAACGTTCCCTAATATCATGGAAGGGACAAGGTGTGTGCTTGCTTTGTGAAAACAAGCAATTGTTGTTTGAGGCACTTTCACATATCATGGTACTTTCATAAATAAAAATTTGTATTAGCATACAGTATACTGTAGACCACAGGAGTTTAAGCTTTCTCATATATTTTACAGAGAGCCCTGTGATTTTAGCGCATTGTAGGTGTTCACATCCAGTTCATTGTCACCTACATTCATTAGTTCCAGAAGCCATTAAAATGCTTTTAGTGGTGATGAATTGTATGCCATGAAGTGCAGCTGGAAATAGAGCATTCTAATGCAGGGCATTGATCAAACTGGCATGGGTGCCAGAAACTATTTGTAAACATCCAGTTTTTTTTATAGGAATTTTATTCTGTAAAAGCTGTAACTTGCTCATAATAAAGAGTGGCAATACAATTAGACCTTTGTGTCTATGGAATTGACTAATTCTATAGTAACAACAACAATGTGAAGAAACCAACAGTGGAAGTTCTAGTGGTATACCAAGGGGTTAGCGTGAAACCTACACATCGACAGCTTAACCTAATTCATGAAAACCTTTATTTCTAAATGTACCAAGGGTCTAATGGTGGTCATAGACAACGGTTCTAAATTCAGCAGGGTTAGCTATTGACCTCATGTTTTTAGAGCAGTGGGAACAGAAAATTTTTCATTTGGGGAAAACCTGGGCCAAGAAGACATGGTAAAAAGGTTTGGTGGTGCAAGAATTTTTACTGATGTTTATGACCAGCTTAAGTCTAACTTCACAAATGAACTGGACCAAGTTAGTGAACCATGCCTGGGCCCAGTTAAAACTACCAGTGTGAGTACACCCTTACTTTCTTTGCAGATCACACCAGTTTTTTCTCCTTTTATGGACACACTGCTATAAATGATTTGGTAGCTGTAAGACCAAAAAATAAGATGCTGCCAGCATATATTTTAAAGTGATTGTAAAGGTTATTTCGTTTTTTTCTTTTATTAAAATAACAAACATGTTATACTTACCCGCTATGTGCAATAGTTTTGCACAGAGTGGTCCCAAATCTTTTTTTTTGGGTCACCCCATTGGGGGATGTCCACTCTTTATAGGTGTCTCCCCCCCCCCCCCCCCTTTAGCAGTGACTGGAGTCCAACGCTGTCTTCCCGTAGCCTGTTCTTACTGCTGCAGATGCCTGGTTCCCCGCCATCTTGGATATGGGAGCCAGCTGTGGCTTCCTGAAGACATGGTCCTGCAGCTTCCTAGGACGTGTGATGTGTCCCAGGAGACATGTCCCAGGAGGCTACAGGAGAGGGCAGGGCAAGCGGCATCATCCTAGGTGAGGATTTTGGAAGTGAAAATAGCTACCAATAAAAATTGGTATTCTGCCCCCCCCCCCCCCCCCCCAAGAAAAAAAACTACCTCAGTTACAGGTTGGGGGAAAGGGAGCGAACCAGCAGAACTTCCTTTTTTAACGCTTTTCAATAAAATGTTGCAGCAATTGCTATGCTTAGCAACAAATCACTAAAGGAGATCAATTTGTGATAGAGCACAATCCAATGCTCTAGCAAACAGCCAACTACTCTTTAGTGATTAAATCGCTGCCTAAAAATCCCTGTTCGGCAGCCTAATACATGATATCTGGTCTATTTATACTATAAGGAATGAATGGGGATGCTGGGTATAAATAATAATGTACTTTTTAATAGTTATATGGTCTTATAGGGCATTTAGAATAAGAAATTACCCACCAGTCCACCACAGAAAATAAAGTGCAAACTATAAAATGTGATAATAAATACCTTG
The DNA here is from genome assembly GCF_042186555.1 of Aquarana catesbeiana. Classification (NCBI taxonomy): domain Eukaryota; kingdom Metazoa; phylum Chordata; class Amphibia; order Anura; family Ranidae; genus Aquarana; species Aquarana catesbeiana. The sequence goes on along the minus strand of NC_133324.1, from coordinate 113,690,536 downwards.
CTGCCACTTTAAACGAAAAGTACAAACAATTAAATTCATCTGAAAAATTTGCAAGGTAAATAGCGGCATTAGATGGTGAATCAATAAACTCAAAATAATCAATACATAAAATCTCTACCTTATGTGTACTAAGACTCAAAAAAAAACAAAAAAACTGAGATATCACCCAGTGATAAAATAGTGACAGTGAAAAAAATTCATATGAAAATCAAAAATAAACACAATAGTGTAAGTGTTTATAAAATGTAGTCCATAATTTTCCAATGATGTGGCGTTAATTAATCTTCACACCGCACCACATGAGAGCGTGCCACCACTTTCCCATTAGGTTTAGACTCGCCAGATGAATTTGCCTCACATTCTCATGTTTGACGAATAGGCAGTTTACCCCACAGGGCTAAGTATCATCTGCAGCGATCTCCAGCCCATAAATGGTGAATCAAACCGCTCATGTATAAAAAGAAAGGGGAAAGCTCCGATAGGGAAATATTCAAACATTCCACTGACATAAATCCATGTATACAAAGCATGTGTTAATACAACCATGTCATCTCACATCTGACAGTCTTAGCAGACACAACGCCCAATGGCTGGTATCTCACTTGAACGCCAAACCTTGCTGGAACGTAATTTCTGTTTTTTCGTACTGCGTCACTTCCGGTTGCCGTACAGCATATAGTATGCAACTGTTTTAAATGAATGGCGCTCCTAGGAGCAGTGCAAAGCCCCTTGGTCCATTGGAACTTTCATCTGTAGACCATCAACAGGGTAGAGGAATGGATGAGGCAACTAAATGGATGGATGGCTGAACAGGAGAAGGGACCGAGACTGAAACCTCTGCAGCTCCCGCAGAAGATCTGGGTAGGATCACCCATGACGGGTCCGCAGTCCAATTGCGTGGGTGGCCCACGTCATGGCGGCTTCTGCTGGGGTATAGCTGAGGCCGCTCTATCTCCTGATAGCTTCAGTGAGCAAGAGATGGCGGGCGGAAGACGGCAGCTAGTAAGCCGAAGGGAAGCAACAGAGCCAGGTTCCCCGGACGGTCATATGACAGAACGTTGATCTCCTCCGAAAACAGCCAAGTCCATGCAGCGGGTAGCGTCCCATCATTACGTCACAACATTGGAAAATTATGGACTGCGTTCTATGAACACCTACACTATTGTGTTTATTTTGGTCTTATAGGACATTGTTCTCCATTTACACAAGGACAGTAGTTAATATATCTAATTCTATTTTACTGAAGTCATATTTGCGACAAACTTATTTTAAATCTGTTGCTATGATTTGCTGTATTCAAAAATATGTGTAAATTATACACATAGCTTTTAAATCAGACCTCTCTCGACTATGGCAAGTTTTTATTACAGATAAAATTTAAACAGAGCATATGCAAGGATGGAGACAGAAATACAAAACAATATTTCTTCTCCATCCATTCTCCATTCATCACACTAGATGACTTTTAACATCAAGACACAGATGTCTCCTACAATATTGGTCACTGAATCAAATCACACTTAAGTCACAGCATGTGGCAATGGTAGGTACCAGGCAGAAGACATTAAACTTTAATTGACATTCAACATGTCAAGAACAATGGGCCACGTTGTAAGTGTTTTCCATCAGAGAAGCGAGTGTTAAAAATAAATTCCATATACTGTGTTGGGTGCAGATCCCATGAAAAGTCACCCAGCCAGGTCTGCAGTTTAAAGTTTCTGTTCAGATATTTTGTCTAAGTCGAAAACATTAGCGAGAAATAGGATTCCAGCAGCGCTCAGGGGGATCAGGCAGCTGACAGTGCAAATTATCTGAATTTGATATTAATTGACGTCAGAGCTTGGAGAGAGCCCCGGGCAGATTGCACGCTGGCTCCTGCATGCATCCTTTTCATAATGACTAATCAGTCATTGTGAGGGCAAGTTAAGACACGGTGGAAATTAAAAACAAAATAGTATAATGAATCTTTCATTAGATTGTATCTTCCCGTGTGGATATCTGTAACTTGAGTTTGGTAAATGTGGAACACTAGATTGTTATTAAAGGATTGCAAAGGAGGAAATTGTACAGACATGTAAAAGAGGCAGTTACAGTGTTCCCGCTTATCTTTATGTGACCACACTGTTGGGTAACATGGAGCTCTTTCTTGTGAAAAACCGAAAAATCAGGACTCCATGTTGCCATACTGTCCAATCAGATCCAATGCTTACAAGTAAAATTACAGCTTTTTTATTTTATTTATATTATATATTTATATTTATTTTACATGCCCATCACAGCAGGTCTACCATTTACTAAACATCTGTTCAGTTTTTAGTTTTTATTACAGGTACTTCTTTAGTGCCGAAAATTTACACAACGCTTTACATACAGTATCTCACAAAAGTGAGTACACCCCTCACATTTTTGTAAATATTTTATTATATTTTTTCATGTGACAACACTGAAGACATGATACTTTGCTACAATGTAAAGTAGTGAGTGTACAGCATGTATAACAGTGTAAATTTTCTGTCCTCTCAAAATAACTCAACACACAGCCATTAATGTCTAAACCGCTGGCAACAAAAGTGAGAACACCCCGAAGTGAAAAATGTCCAAATTGGGCCCAAAGTGTCAATATTTTTTGTGGCCGCCATTACATGACAGGACTGCCTTAACCCTCATGGGAATGGAGTTCACCAGAGCTTCACAGGTTGCCACTAGTCCTTTTCCACTCCTCCATGACGACATTACGGAGCTGGGGGATGTTAGAGACCTTGCGCTTCTCCACCTTCCGTTTGAGGATGCCCCAAAAATGCTCAATGGAGTTTAGGTCTGTAGACATGCTTGGCCAGTCCACCACCTTTACCCTCAGCTTCTGGCAGTGGTAGTCTTGGAGGTGTTTTTGGGGTCGTTAGCATGTTGGAACACTGCCTTGTGGCCCAGTCTCCGAAGGGAGGGGGGATCATGCTCTGCTTCAGTATGTCACAGTACATGTTGGCATTCATGGTTCCCTCAACAAACTGCAGCTCCCCAGTTCCGGAAGCACTCATGCAGCCCCAGACCATGACACTCCCACCACCATGCTTGACTGTAGGCAAGACACACTAGTCTTTGTACTCCTCACCTGGTTGCCGCGACACACGCTTGACACCATTGAACCAAATAAGTTTATCTTGGTCTCATCAGACCACAGGACATGGTTTCAGTAATCCATGTCCTTAGTCTGCTTGTCTTCAGCAAACTGTTTGCTGCCTTTCTTGTGCATCATCTTTAGAAGAGGCTTCCTTCTGGGATGACAGCCATGAAGAATAATTTGATGAAGTGTGCGGCCTATGGTCTAAGCACTGACAGGCTGACCCCCCACTACTTCAACTTCTGCAGAAATGCTGGCAGCACTCGTACATCTATTTCCCAAAGACAATCTCTGGATATGACGCTGAGCACGTGCACTCTACTTCTTTGGTCGACCATGGCGAGGCCTGTTTTAAATGAAACGTGTCCTGTTAAACCGCTGTATGGTCTTGGCCACTGTGCTGCAGCTCAGTTTCAGGGTCTTGCCAATCTTCTTATAGCCTAGGCCATCTTTATGAAGAGTATCAATTCTTTTTTTTCAGATCTTCAGAGAGTTATTTGCCATGAGGTGCCATGTTGAACTTCCAGTGACCAGTATGAGAGAGTGAGAGCGATAATACCAAATTTAACACACCGGCTCCCCATTCACACCTGAGACCTTGTAACACTAATGAGTCACATGACACCAGGGAGGGAAAATTGAGTTATTTTGAGGGGACAGCAAATGTATACTGCTATACAATCTGTACACTCACTACTTTACATTGTAGCAAAGTGTAATTTCTTTATATATATATATATATATATATTATACATTCACATTAGTCCCTGCCCTCAAGGAACTTACAATCTAATGTCCCTAAAGCGATCCATCTATGGGCAGGCTAATTGTACCCAAGTCAATTCATCAATTGACTTGGGTACAACCAGCATGTCAGATTTTTAGCATGCAATTATTGCCAGTGGCTATAGCTGCTAACAGTAATCACTGTGTTCTCAGGGACGGCTCCCCGCACCACATCTTACCCCCAATTGAGATAACGCAACAACTAAAGAGGGAAGTATTCCCCCATAAACACAGTCGGTGTTTAGCGATTTTCTAACTGCAACCCGTAATCTATGGCCTGCTCACATTTGTACTAGGGCCAATTTAGACAGGAGCCAATTAACCTACCAGCATGTCTTTGGATGTGGGAGGAAACCCATGCAGGCACAAGGAGAACATGCAAACTCCAGGCAGATTGTGCCATGGGATTCAAACTAATGACCCTAATGCTGCTAGGCAGCAGTTAAATTTGCAATCTAATTTCCCCTTAAAAAAAAAAAAGTGCAATCTGAGTTTCTTCTTTTCTTTCTTCGACTAAAAGCGGTCATATTCAGAGCTACCTCTTTTCATATAAACAGCTGGCCTTGGAAGGCAAGCCCCATACAAATCTAGTAGAACCCAATGTGCAGGCTGCGGCTGTGGAATATACAGTGCCTTGAAAAAGTATTCATACCCCTTGACATTTTCCACATTTTGTCATGTTACAACCAAAAACATAAATGTATTTTATTGAGATTTTATGTGATAGGCCAACATAAAGAGGCACATAATTGTGAAGGAGAAGGATAAATGGTTTTCAATTTTTTTTACAAATAAATATCTGAAAAGTGTGGCGTGCATTTGTATTCAGCCCCCCTGAGTCAATACTTTGTAGAACCACCTTTCACTGCAATTACAGCTGCAAGTCTTTTTGGGGATGTCTCTACCAGCTAGAGAGTGACATTTTTGCCCATTCTTCTTTGCAAAATAGCTGTCAGATTGGATGGAGAGCTTCATAAACAGCAGTTTTCAAGTCTTGCCACAGATTCTGAATTGGATTTAGGTCTGGACATTGACTGGGCTGTTCTAACACATAAATATGCTTTGATCTAAACCATTCCATTGTATCTCTGACTGTATGTTTAGGGTCATTGTCCTGCTGGAAGGCGAACCTCCACCCCAGTCTCAAGTCTTTTGCAGCCTAATGCCCCGTACACACGGTCGGATTTTCCGATGGAAAATGTCCGATTGGAGCGTGTTGTCGGACATTCAGGCCAGTGCCCCATGGATTACTGACTTTCTCAGACCACACACACAATGAACAAAGCCAATTGGATTGGCTCTTTACCTTGTGATTGCTGTGATGACCAATCACAGTGATCACAAACACTCCCTGTGTTTACATCTGAGAGCCCTCTCCTTTTTCTTACAACAGAGGAATGAGATTGTATCGATGAAGATTTATGAATGAAGGGATCAACAGCAGCAGACTGACTGTCAGGGTTTGTAATTGATTGTTGGATAGTTTTTTAACCCATTTTTTTTTCTGTAGCAATGTCCTCTATCTTTATTGATTTAGTATTTTGTTTCCCACTTACAGGTGGGGCTTTGCTGGTGATCTATACAGAGTCAATCCTGCAGTGTGCTGGCAATACATTTTAAGGCATTTAGCCACATAATATATTAAAATCCTTTCCCAGTCAGAACTCTGATCCTTGACTTCAGCAGAAATGATATGAGAAAATACATGTGGGGTTATGGACTTGCATCTGAGCTTCCATTACATTTCATGATTTTAAATGACTGAGTGATCAGATGAGGACTGGGCTGGGGGGGGGAGAGACTTGCCCCGTGGGCCAATATTATTAGTACAGTATATGTTGGGCTTGTGGCCTTTATTGGAGAGACATCACCAGACATCGATCAGAATGGGATCCACAGTCAGCGAAATATGGAGGGCAGTATACACTACCTGCTTTCTATTCAGACTTGTGACTACAGCATCTTGTACAGCACCAACTTCCTTTGTGGCTCTGAGATGTCATGTAACCAAATGCCAAAACCTGCAATGGAAGCTGACACTGGAAGATGTTAAAGGGATGTCACCATAAGAAACACCCATAAAAGAATCACCCACCTTTCATCATGCCCACCAAAATACCCTGGCACCCTTTGCTTGACAAACCTTTTTTATTCCACAAAAAATCTGTTTCTGCCATGAAAGGGACACTTGGTTGTGTTGGCTTACCACGGCAAAGGTTCCCAGACCTCCCTAAAGGGTGACAACGGGAGCAAGGTGTCATCTTTGACTAAAGAGCATATTTAGACATCAAGTATTTGGATTCAAATTCAGATTCACTTTCATGTACCAAAATCCAAGTATTTTTTTTCAGGGGGAACCTGGCAGTAAACAGTTCTGGTACCTCCAGCACTAAATATATATATATATATATATATATATATATATATATATATATATATATATATATATATATATATATATATATATATATATATATATATATATATATATATATATTGTGGCAAGAGGTGCTTGACCATATTGGAGGGTCCATTGTTGCTCACTGCCGGCAGATCTATTGTTGCTGGGGGGTCTATGGTTGCTGGAGGGGGGCTACTGTTGTGGGGGAGGTGTGTCTATTGTTGCTGGCTGTTGGATGGTCTTTTGATGCTGTCTGCTGGAGGATCTATTGTTGCTGGGGGGTGTATTGTTCCTGGACAGTGTTTGGAGGTGGGCAGGGGGCAGAGACAAGATGGACTCGGAAGAGGGCCAGGGGGAGTACATACACCTATTCTCTGAGAAAAAATGACCTGCCATCAGCTATAGCGTTTAGTTATCAGGACAGCTAGATGCAGAAGATGTTGGGTATGAAAATTAGAGTTCCAAAATTTAGCTTAAATTCTAAATTTTCTTTCTAAGTGCAGAGCACCTTTCAATTCGTGGTTGGATACAATTGTTTGTCCTGTGCGTAGATCTGGTAATGTTCAGGCAGCCTAATTGCTATGTGAATTGATCACAGCTATGGCATTTTGCCTGGTGGTAATTTCCTCCTGCCGCTGACCTCCTTTGGGTGCATTTTGTTCCCCCAGTTTAGCCATTTGATTTAAATCATTTATTACCCTCAGCACACTTTCCCTGTTAGTCCTCACTGATTTTCTTTTCCATTTAATTATTATGTCCTTTAGAATTAATGTTAAGCATTTTACATAGAACTCGCCATGCCTCATAAATGCTTTACTCCTAATTTGATTTTATTCGTTTTCCCATATATCCACTTATTTCATATTAAAATCTCTATATGAGCCTATCATTCTTCTTTTCTTTCACTTTCCAGCAGCTGTTGGCCTATTATCTGCTAACAAGAATAATAAAAATATCATTGCCTTTTGCGGTTTGCTTGAAATGACTTTACATTTTTTGTGCGCCTTAACTACACTCCAATCCATCGTATGTTTTAGATTCAACACCCTATCAGTTTAATTTCTCCTGTCTTGTGTTCTTTTGGGGAGATTTTGGCTTGGTACGAATTGAGGGTAATAAGTCTCCTAAACAGTTGTCACTGGAACAAGTGTCCCCATAGGAAGAAGTTCTTCTATGCCCAGTTCTTGTGACTCAATAATTTTGGATTTTTACTCTCTATTGTGGTGACAATGGTCACCAGTACAGATACAGAGGCTGAATCCACCTAGGTGGCACAGAGACAGCAATAAAATCTTGAGAGGGGTTCTGATCCATCTTACATCCATTTAATGCTGGGTTGACATATGTGCAGCCCCGGTTCCCAGCATGGTGTCCAGTGTGTCCCTGTTCACCGGTTCAGGTGCAATTCAGGTCCGAATTTTTGACTGAATTTGCACCTGAACCAGACCCAAAGATGCACAGAACCCTTTTGAAATGCAGACCACGGCCGCTCGGACCTGTGTGAACTGGCTCAATTGCGAGAATGCATCCAATTCGCACATATGTGAACCCGGCCTAAAACTAGAACAAGTTTTGGCTATACATACACTTTAACATTTATGTCTAGAAATACCTACAGAGAAATTACTTCACCCAGGATTTTTTCCATGCATCAATTTACCCCACAGTGTAGAATTCCCTGGTTGCTGCAACGTTTGATATTGGGACACTGGTTCAGAAACCACTCCTATTCCAGGCTTGGGTTTCCACACCACTGTATGGGAAGCTTAGTATGCCTGCTTCCACTCCTCCTAGCAGTTTATGGCTTTATAGTTGTGCTTGTTTTTCACCCTTTCCCGATAATTTATACTGTAACTGTTAGGGCCCATTCACGTCGCTCCACTGTTAACATGTCTTGTGTTAGGGCAGCCCATTGATTGAATGGGCTGCCCAACACATCACAATGGACCACAAATCAGGCATGCTGCATTTTGCTAGAGCATTGCAATGCAAAATTTTACTGCACTGAAAGGCAGGTGCGTTGGGATCCCATTGAGAATTACACTGCAGCACGCAAAAGAGCACATTACTACAGTCATAGGAGTCCGAAGCCTATTTAAGTAGGGTGTGCACCCCAAAGCTTAAACACATATGCCTTTCTCTGCAGCTTCAGCTGCACTGGACAGTAAATGAATGGGATAGTGCTCTGTGCTGAGCGGTTTCATGTTCATTAACAAACTGCAGCATAGTAAACACAGTTTACTATGCTTCAATTACAAATGAACACAGTGAGTGTGTTTACTATGTTCATTTAGATAAGGAAGGGGCCGGTAAATGACATATTTTCCAGCCCCTTTCCCCACTCTCCTGTCTGAAACATCCTTCGCAGGAGCTGGGGGGAAAAGGAGGAAAGCCAGCAGCAATGCGGTGGGAAGAAACCGGTGGGGGGAAGCCCGGGCAACAAGGGGAATCGGCACCGCATGCAGTGATTAGGGTGTGCCCAGGCACACCTGACACACCCCCTGTGCTCGCCTATGACTACAGTGCAATGTGGTGAATGGACATTTATAGTTGTGCTTGCTTTTCATCCCTCCTGGCAGTTTATAACGTATACTTACCCCTGCTTTCCATCTCTTCTAGCTATTTTCTAATATTATAGTTGTGCTTTTTTGCACTCCCCTCGTAGCCTTTTAACTTTTATAGTTATGCTGCCTTGCACACTTTCCAACAATTTCAAATGTAAAGTTGTGTTGTGCTTAACTTTCATCCTGCCTAACAGTTTATACTTTTTTTTAGTTGTGCTTGCCTTTCATTTCCTTTATAATAGCTAAAATATAGCTTCCCAAAGAATCTTAGCTCCTCCTAATGCCCACACTGGCATCCAAAGGTACAAGGATTCCTTGGCTGGCTACCCTTCCAGTCTCAGTCCCAAAAGAGCAAGGGTAACTAATTAAAAGCCATTTTTAGGCAGTCCCTAATAACTATTTTGTGGTTTAGTCCAGCTACTATGTAATGCATTACAATGGCGAGAGCTAGTGTTTTAAATAGGCTGTGACACCTGAAGTCAGTGGATTGTTATCAGTTAGTATTGTTTACTGCTTTCTCCGTGGACTATAAAAACACTTCTCCTGTAATGGAGAAGAGAGTGAGGCATTGTGTAGTACTAACAGGTTGATTTACTAAAAATGGAGGGTGAAAAATCTGGTGCAGCTCTGCAAGGTTAGCCAATTTAAAGCCTATACCAACCCCCCCACCCCCATTCTCCAAAAGCACTTTTTTTTTTTTTTTTTTGACAGGTACCCACTCCAACTTTCACTTGGATTGCCTCGGCGATCAGACCGGAAGTTCTCCTCTCCCCCTTCCTCCCTGCAGTCCTCTGGGACTCGTCACAGGTCACAGAAGACTACAAGGACCATTCACAATGCGCAGCGCGACTCACGCATACGCAGTGGGCACCTGGCTGTGAAGCCGCAAGCTATCACAGCCGGTGCCCCCAGTTCAAATGGCGGTGTTGGGGAGAGAAGCCCGTGGGAAGGGCCGACTAGGTTATTCACATTGGTGGATCCTGGGACAGGTGAGTGTCTGTTTATTAAAAGTCAGCTGCTACAGTTTTTGTAGCTACTGACTTTTAATAAACCAAAAAACGACTGGCGCTTCCAGGCTTTGACAAAAAACCTGGAAGGTGATTGGTTTCTATGCAGAGCTGCACCAGATTTTGTACTCTCCAGTTTTAGTAAATAAGCCCAACAGTGTTATGTAGTCTTAACACATTCCTTGTCCTAGAGTGACAACCCTGCTCAGTATGGTTGTCACCCTAGGACAGGAAGAGTGTTAATGGCAGGATTTCCAGGTTAAAAAAAAAAGGAAAAAAGTAGGGAAAAGGAAAACGAATGCAGCCCCCACATCTAAGGACTAGTAAGCTGCACTATCTATTTTTGTTCTTGTGTTTGGAAACGCTTAAAGTGTTTATTAAGGCACAAGTATAAGTCTATGCCAGCCCCTCTATACAAGGCTTCTGCAGGAGGGGCTGAGATCTCCCTCTGATGTCAGCCGAGGAGATCACGTGGTCGCTCAGCCCCTCCTGCAGAAGCATTGTCTCGGAGCTGTAAAGCAGCCACGAGTCACGTGACCGACCTGAAGATAGCTCAAAATAGGTATTTACAAGCCTCGTTTTTATTAAACACATATACAGTGTGCTATGCCTGAGTATCATAAAGGGGCTGCCAGTAACCATTTAAAAGTTTGGGATTTGTACTAATAGCGGCGGGGGGATAGAGACACACAACAAGGAGCTGACAGGCAGAGAGGAGGGGGTGAGGGGGAGAGAGAAGAGCCGAAAGCAGAGCTGCGGATGACGCAGGGATGCAAACTGACCACGGTGGTTATCGTGGTCAGTACAGAGAGGGGAGACAGCAAGTGGCAGGTTCAGTCAGGTTTTTTTTTACAGTTTAGAAGGGGGCAGATTACACAGCACAAGCACTGTGCTGTTTAATCTGCTTTAAGGGACCAGGATATCAAATTCTTTTTTTTTTTTTTGGGTTAGCAAACACTTTAAATACTGCAGTACATATTTTTATTGGGGGGCCTACTTTAAGGAACTGTGTAGCAAGCAGAGTTAATTAAAGAACTGTTAATGAAATCTAGGACACATTGCAACTGTATGGCAGTCAGAAAGTTCCAGTCAGTTTACTTTAATTTGAGTTTTATTACACTTTCTTTTACCAGAATGAGCTGAGGTTTTGGGCCCCTAGGCAAGCTTGCAACCCGCTGGGGATTTTGCACTGTGCAGTCTTCCTGTAAAACTTTGGTGTAAAAGTGGCTTGAAAAAAGTCTTTCTGAAAGTTAAAGATAATGCATAATTAGATGGCAAAGAGACTTTCATGGGCAGAGTTAAAGATCCCTGACCACGGAATCACTGGCTGCAGTTTAGGTGTTCTCAGAAATCTAAGATTTTTTTTTTTACTGCAGATAAGTCTGGTAAACCATCCCACCCAGGATGAACAGCGAGGTGATCTATATTCGCTGTATGTATTTACAAGCTAGATTGTCTAATTCAACTGGATAATACTTGGCAAGACTAATGCCCCGTACACACGGTCGGACATTGATCGGACATTCCGACACCAAAATCCATGTATTTTTTGCCGACGGATGTTGGCTCAAACTTGTCTTGCATACACACGGTCACACAAAGTTGTCGGAAAATCCGATCGTTCTGAATGCGGTGGTGTAAAACACGTACGTCGGGACTATAAACGGGGCAGTAGCCAATAGCTTTCATCTCTTTATTTATTCTGAGCATGCGTGGCACTTTGTGCATCGGATTTGTGTACACACGATCGGAAATTCCGACAACGGATTTTGTTGTCAGAAAATTTTATAGCAAGCTCTCAAACTTTGTGTGTCGGAAAATCCGATGGAAAATGTGTGATGGAGCCTACACACGGTCGGAATTTCCGACAACAAGGTCCTATCACACATTTTCCGTCGGAAAATCCGACCGTGTGTACGGGGCATAATAATTGCAGCGCCAACCTTCGCTTCTTGCCTCCTTTGCAGTATACTGTGTGCTACAAGATAACAGCTACACTTATGGAGTGCTGTTCACTACCATCAGCTCTGTTATTGACAGTGCTAAACACAGATATTATAATAAACCATTTTTTATATAGTACATTATATGCACCACATTACATTAGAACATATGCCTAATGTATTCTGACAAATGTGCCAAACATGGAAACCATTGATTGTGACACACTGTAATAACCTGTTTTGTGCAAAGCACGACACATATTAATATCATATCTTGGCTGGCTGTAGTAAAATGATGTTTAGCATTGTTGTCGGCATGTTATTAGACACAAAGCACTTTTCATTCTGTTTTCATTCATTTCAACCAATGAAATGTTAGTTGGGAGTGTGTAATGCTTACAGCAGGAAGACTATTGGTCCATTTAATTAGAAGTGGATATACATCTGTCTTTTAATACAAAAGAAATAACATTTTGCTATAGATATCATTTGTAGTGGATATAACACAATTCTCTTGTAATTTTCTTAGAAATTACTGAAACATATTTTCATTTTATTTTGTCATGTTATTTGGGGTTGTGTTCGATATGTGCAAAGAGAGATCACACAAATACTTAAAAGTATAACATTTATTAAAAGTATTGACAGATACAGATAATATTAGAATATAATATAAGAATACTTAACTAAAGATGCTGCTTCCGCCATGGGTCCCTCCTACACATGCAGCATGGCCAGATGATAAGATCAGACATTTGCATGGTTGCAAGCTCTGGTGTAAGACTAACCCTACAATTTCTAGCTAGGGAATATAGGCCTTGTATGTTTAAAATGGTCAAGCCCACCTTCAGAGCAAAATGACCACCTAAGGAAAATGGTAAATTCCTGAAAGAGAGGGGGCTGGCTTGTCCATATAGTCAGCTTACAATCACATTCCAATGACATGAGTCAACTAAAAGTTAGTAGAATAACCAAGATATTAGAAGCTTTATTAGATATTTGTGAGGCCAACCTTGTGAGAGAAGGAGAGAGCAGAATGAATCAGAGATGGGCTCATTAGTCTGCCGCTTCTCCTTTGTCCATTCAAAAGCTGAGAGGCTGACAAGATCTGTGGCCTAGTTTACACCTGCAGTGCTTTTCAGAGGCATTTGACAGGTGCCTCGGAGGTATAATGTCTGTGTCAATCATTGAATGCCTGCCACACCACAACTATTACACACAATCGGAGTGGTCCTCTTCTCATGAATAGATTGTGTATGGCTGTGGTACTGCCTGTTGAATGTGACCTGATGTATACATTTTACTGCACTGAGCCATGACAGTGTGTGCTAACGTGGCAACTGGCCATTTGAACTTGCGGCTTGATAGTCAAGGGCCGGTAAAACCATGGCTCAACCAGCTGTTTTTACTGCCCTTTGGCTGCATGTGTAAGCAAGACCTATAAGTGTGACTTATACAGGAAAGGAAAATCAAATCCGCTGCCTTTGCCCGACAGGGTTGTGTGTGCTGTGTGACGGAACTGTGGAAATGTCAGGACTTAATGGACAGAAGCTCCCTTGTATGTATTTCATCTGTGTCTTGATATATTTGCCTGGAGATCAGCATTCAAGCAGATGGTGAGTAATAATATGGCTGCAGCTCAATACATAACGCATGCAGCCATAGCCAGGAGGTTCAGTTGTTGTTGAACCCAATTTTTGACAGTGGAATGATTGTTGGTGACAGATGAAGTGTTTGAAGCATTTTCAGAAACGTACGTCTTCCAGTTCTCTGGACAAAAACACACACTTTCCAATTATTAAATCTTCTGCCCTTGTTGTTTTAACTTTGGATAGTAAAACATTTTTTTTCTGCCAGTAAATCCCTTATACAGGCCACTTCTTGTTTCTTGTCTGGTAAAAAGCCTAGGCTTATGACATCATGCACAGCTCTCTCTCTCTCATGAAAGTTTGCCAGGAAGGTAGGGGGATGAGTCAAAAGAGGGCAAATGAGAGCTGCAGAGCTGGATTTGTGCCTCTGTGTAAATCCAGGAAGTGAACAGGAAGCAGCTTTAGCTGCCCACAGTTAAAATGGTTGCAGCCAGACTCAGTGGAGGGAGATTTCTGCAGCATATTTGGCAAGTACAGAATCACAGTATATATATATGGCAAAGATGTTTTTATTACAAATTATGTGAGCAGACTGCAGTTCCTTTTGAATGCAAAGCATGCTGTGATTGGACAAGGTGGAGAGCATGATGTCACCGCCTGCCTCTCGCAGGTCCTGAAAACAAGTGCAGATCACTGGACTAGCGTTGTAGTGATTTCCAGCTTCCAGGGGCAATGGGCAGGTATGGTATATACCTGGTCATTGTTTCACTTAATGACCACTTTTCACTCTCCTCTCCACTTCCTTCTCCCCACTTTCTTTTATTTAAGCCCTTATGTTTGTCACTTTTTGTATTTTTATGTCTGTAGAAGGTTTTTGCAAGTGTGACTGGTAGGGCGTAGGCCCTCGGGCCTGCCCTGAAAGTCTTGTGAGGGGGTGGACATGGCCTTCTGGCTTGGTTTGCCCTCTCTCATGGGGTCTCCCTTCGGGGGAGCCCCACCTAGTACTTGGGTGGGTCTGTTTCAGCAGACCCTCCAGAAAGAGGGGTCCGTCTGGTTTCTGCCAGATGGAACAAGTGTAAAGTACCCCAGTCCCCATCTGGAGCCTAACGCCCGGGGATCAGGGCAAGGCCCTCTGATTTTAGAGGGCTTGTGTACACCCGTTGCACGTTTTTGTGTTTCACTCTTTGTGTGTGCACATTTTTTTGGCACCGGGTGTTTCACATGCCATGGGCTGGACCAATAAAACTATGGATAAAATATGCATAACTGGAATTTTTCTTTAAAGTGGAACTTTACCCATAACAAAAAAATATATAATGTTCTTTAGCAAGGAACATACATTCCACATTAATAATTATGCTACCAAAATGAGTGTGTTCTGTAAATTGCCTCAAGCATCTATTTCTTCTTGCTGGAGGCTGCCATTTTGCTGAAGCCCAGAGACCCTAAGCAGCAGCAAGACCCCTTTCACACTAAGGCAGATTTCAGGCGTTTTAGTGCTAGAAATAGTGCCCTTAAAACTGCCTCCCATTCATTGCAATTGGTGCTTTCATACCCAAGCGGTGAGCTGAATGGAATGGCAATGCTTCCGAAGTGCCTGAAAAGCGCTTCGGAAGTGCCACAACGTAGGAGTTATTAGCCCCTTTTTTTGGAGTTAAAAGCGCCCCGCTAGCGGCCCGAAAAGCTATGCAAAAGCTCTGCTTAACCGCTTCAGCCCTGGAAGATTTTACCCCCTTCCAGACCAGAGCGTTTTTTGTGATTCGGCACTGCGTCGCTTTAACTGACAATTGCGCGGTCGTGCGCCGTGGCTCCCAAACAAAATTGACGTCCTTTTTTTCCCACAAATAGAGCTTTCTTTTGGTGGTATTTGATCGCCTCTGCGATTTTTATTTTTTGCGCTATAAACAAAATAAGAGCGACAATTTTGGAAAAAACGCATTATTTTTTTACATTTTGCTATAATAAATATCCCCCAAAAATATATAAAAAAAAAAATTTTTTCCTCAGTTTAGGCCGATCGTATTCTTCTACATATTTTTGGTAAAAAAAAAATCGCAATAAGCGTTTATTAATTGGTTTGCGCAAACGTTATAGCGTTTACTAAATAGGGGATAGCTTTATGGCATTTTTATTAATAATTTTTTTTTATTAGTAATGGCGGCAATCAGCGAATTTTATTGTGACTGCGACGTTATGGCGGACATGTCGGACATTTTTGACACATTTTTGGGACCATTGTCATATATACAGCGAACAGTGCGATTAAAAATGCACTGATTACTGTGTAAGTGACACTGGCAGTGAAGGGGTTAACCACTAGGGGGCGGGGAGGGGTTAAGTGTGTCCTAGGGAGTGATTACTAACTGTAGGGGGATGGGCTCTGTGTGTGACGTCACTGATCTCTGCTCCAATGACAGGGAGCAGAGATCGATTGACTCTTGTCACTAGGCAGAACGGGGAGATGCTGTTTACCACAGCATCTCCCCGTTCGTCCTCTCCGTGAGGCGATCGTGGGTATCCCCGCGGCGATCGAGACCGCAGGACCCGCGACCCGGCTCACGGAGCTCCCGGCCGGCGCGCACGCAATGGCACGGCGGGGAATTCAAATGGACGTACAGGTACGCCCATTTGCCCAGCCGTGCTATTCTGCCGACGTACATCGGCATGCGCCGGTCTGGAACCGGTTAAACATTGGTAAAAGCACCGCTAAAACGAGCGGCGCTTTACCGCAAAGGCACGAGCAGCCCCAGTGAGAAAGGTCTCTAAGGCTTCCTTCACACTTGTGTGACTCCAAAGTCGCATTATTTCCAGTGCAACTTTGGAGTACGACTTAAATGCAATGTTGATGCAACTTCACACTCTCTGGCACTCAAGTCTCATCAAAGCCGCATCAAAGTAATGCAGGAACCTTTTCAAAGTTGCCGCAACTTTAAGTTGCATAGATCTGGACAGGTGCCATTGAAAACAATAGGCTTTGACTTGTCATCCGACTTTGTGTCCAAAATTGCACAAGTGTGAACAGAGCCTCAATCTTTAGGGTATATATACAAGAAAAATGGTGCGCTGTTCAAAAAAACATAAATCCTTACCCATCACAGAACCCTAAAAGATATATAGATACCACATGTATTTTCGTACATATACAGTCAGGTCCATAAATATTGGGACATCAACACAATTCTAATCTTTTTGGCTCTATACACCACCACAATGGATTTGAAATGAAACAAACAAGTAAAAAGTAATGGGACAATTGGCTGCTCAGCTGTTCCTTTGTCAGGTATGTGTTATTCCCTTATTATTCTTTTTACAAGGAGCAGATAAAAAGTTCAGAGTTCATTTCAAGTGTGCTATTTGCATTTGGAATCTGTTGCTGCCAACTCTCAATATGAGATCCAAAGAGCTGTCACTATCAGTGAAGCAAGCCATCATTAGGCTGAAAAAACAAAACAAACCCATCAGAGAGATAGCAAAAACATTAGGCGTGGCCAAATCAACTGTTTGGAACATCCTTAAAAAGAAAGAACGCACCTGTGAGCTCATCCTTCACAACAGTTGGCCAGATCAAGAACACTCTCCAGGAGGTAGGTGTATGTGTGTCAAAGTCAACAATCAAGAGAAGACTTCACCAGAGTGAATACAGAGGGTTCACCACAAGATGTAAATCATTGGTGAGCCTCAAAAACAGGAAGGCCAGATTAGAGTTTGCCAAACAACATCTAAAAAAGCCTTCACAGTTCTGGAACAACATCCTATGGACAGATGAGACCAAGATCAACTTGTACCAGAGTGATGGGAAGAGAAGAGTATGGAGAAGGAAAGGAACTGCTCAAGGTCCAAAGCATACCACCTCATCAGTGAAGCATGGTGGTGGTAGTGTCAAGGCGTGGGCATGTATGGCTGCCAATGGAACTGGTTCTCTTGTATTTATTGATGATGTGACTGCTGACAAAAGCAGCAGGATGAATTCTGAAGTGTTTCAGGCAATATTATCTGCTCATATTCAGCAAAATGCTTCAGAAATCATTGGACGGCGCTTCACAGTGCAGATGGACAATGACCCAAAGCATACTGCGAAAGCAACCAAAGAGTTTTTTAAGGGAAAGAAGTGGTATGTTATGCAATGGCCAAGTCAATCACCTGACCTAAATCCGATTTAACATGCATTTCACTTGCTGAAGACAAAACTGAAGGGAAAATGCCCCAAGAACAAGCAGGAACTGAAGACAGTTGCAGTAGAGGCTTGACAGAGCATCACCAGGGATGAAACCCAGCGTCTGGTGATGTCTATGTGTTCCAGACTTCAGGCTGTAATTGACTGCAAAGGATTTGCAACCAAGTATTAAAAAGTGAAAGTTTGATGGATGATTGTTAATCTGTCCTATTACTTTTGGTCCCTTAAAAAGTGGGAGGCACATATACAAACTGTTGTAATTCCTACACTGTTCACCTGATTTGGATGTAAATACCCTCAAATTAAAGCTGAAAGTCTGCAGTTAAAGCACATCTTGTTTGTTTCATTTTAAATCTATTGTGGTGGTGTATAGAGCCAAAAAGATTAGAATTGTGTCGATGTCCCAATATTTATGGACCTGACTGTACTATTTAGTGAGAAAACATTTAGTGATACCATACACATAAGCACTCCTAATAAAGGTAAAATAAAATAAATAATAATTAAAAAAAAAACCTCCTGTGATAGTAAAGTCCACTTCAAGGGCACAAATCAAACGATGCAATGTGAAAGGATGATGTCCATCCATAGAGAGACAGCTGTGTGTCAAAAAGCCATCACCAGACACCTCTGTGCAATGGTTGCTCATTCTAAATATGCTTCACCTTTTTAAATATGATCTTGTTGGTCTGGTACATCTCCGGTCTAGTTGTACTCCTCTTATGATGTATTTTTAGGACTGGGCAAGCTCCGCTGGAGAATGGATGCTCGGTATATAAATATATCGGGATTATATATATTAATTTTAGTGATTTGAGTTTACCATAATAGTGGTTGCGGCAGTTCCTTTTTCTATGTTGTTTTGTTTAGCAGTGCATACATAATTTTCTTGTCAATCTTTAGGCTGTCATCAGATCGCCACAGTGCTGAAAAATAGAGAGCAACGGAGCATGTGCAGAGCAGGTGTAGAAGATGTATTACCGGAATGAAGACAGTAGGCAGTTATTTTTAATGTTTTACATAGATATACCTGCAAAAGGGGCCAGCCTGAAGTGATCTAGCAGGACTTTATTTTCTGGCTAAAGTTCCCCTTTAATAAGAGAGGACAGAAGATTTTTTGTTTTGGATATAGTGGGGCAAATTAGAATCCCTGTTAGGCTTTTACTGCTATCCAGGCCTTGTCCTGCTGACTACGATTTTATCAGAAAAGAAGTAAAGGAAGCTTGAAACAAATGACAGCTTTGAATTCCCATTAGGGGTGTTGAATATAATTGTATAATCAATGCATCGCGATTCAGCCTTGACTGATACTGCATCGATGCAAAGAACGGCTGAATCACAATTGCATCAATGACGTCATCCCAGTGCGCCTGTCAGAGTCCTCCCTTCCCTTCCCTTCTCCTCTCCTTGTGTATGTCGCCGCTGTGTCACGGAGCTTGGATCTGAAATGTTTCACGGCCACTGTAACAAAGTCCTGCCTTCTAGACCGGCTCCTATGATAGACAGCACACTGATCCGATGCCGGGAAATTGAATCGGTGTGATGTGTATCATAGGAGCTGGTCTAGGAGGTGGAAGTTTGTTATAATCGGCCGCTGTGCAATTCAAATCTAAGCTCTGTGACACAAAAGGAGATCGGCGCTCTGTGTGATCACCATTCACCAGAGAATAGTGAGGCTGCATTGATGAGCACAGTGAGGCTGCATTTGATGGGCACTGATAAGCTGCATTTGATGGGCACTGATAAGCTGCATTTGATGGGCACTGGTGAGGCTGCCTTTGATGGGCACTGATGAGGCTGCCTTTGATGGGCACTGGTGAGGCTTCATTTGATGGGCACTGGTGAGGCTTCATTTGAAGGGCACTGGTGAGGCTGCCTTTGATGGGCACTGGTGAGGCTGCCTTTGATGGGCACTGGTGAGGCTGCCTTTGATGGGCACTGGTGAGGCTGCCTTTGATGGGCACTGGTGAGGCTGCATTTGATAAGCACTGATAAGCTGCATTTGATGGGCACTGGTGAGGAGGCTGCATTTGATTGGCAGTGATGAGGCTGCACTGATGGCCACCGATGAGGTTGCACTGATGGGTTTTTGATGAAAACCTTGGGCAGTAGTAGTGATGCATCGCGGAATCGAATCGTTGACATGATCATCATAATCAAATCAAATTGTGAGACCAGTGAAGACGCGCAGCTCTAATTCCCATAGTCTTTCTAAAAAGCACTTTTTTTTACCTGTCTGTGCCGTTAGCAATTTACCCTCACCCTTCCTGTCTGGTAAAACTATTGTCACTGACATCTTAGCTTCTGTTTGATAATTAACTTCCATGATGCTGCACGTGTGATCAGTTATGACACCAGCCATTTGATGGTTTGACAGTTTGGTTGAGGACACAACCAATGTGACAGTTACATTACCAGCACGTGCTGCGAATGTAACTGTTTTTTTTAAACTGTTAAAGGGTAACTCCACTTTCGTGGGGGAAAAAAATAGCAATTAAAGAAAAAATAATATAGCGTATACAATTGCAACACAAGTCATATTGTAATTGAATATTATTAAAAATTACCTTTCCTTTCCAATCTGCAGCATCTGTCATTTTCTGAGAATGCATTGCAATATGGCTACCTGGAGTTGTTCTTTACACAGAGTGTGTACTGACCACTCCCCAGAAACATCATTTCCTGCTTGTGTGATTGGCTCACCAATTTTCCCAGAAGTCTGCCTAAGATACAAGTCAGATTTCAGGCATCCCCTGCAACAAAAATGCTGAATGCATTATTTTTTTTATGTATGTGTTAAGAACACGATTGGCTACTTTTTTTGTTTTGCACAACAAATGACCAATAAAATTGTATATTTCTACTGAAGTGAAGAAATTCTTAGGTGACAGTTTTCAGTCACTTCCACCATTATAAATGATGTGCTGAAACTGTAAGGATTGTCTTGGTGAGCTCATACAGCTCATACCTAGCTGATTCCATAATCAGAAATAATTAAACCTTTGGAAACATAATTAGTGGTCAGCCAAGCAGTTATCCCTCTCAGACATTTTCGTGGCAGTAAGTATTTGTGATTTCTTTTCAGAAAGATAATCGGTATTGATAGGTAAATTATTAATGTCACTTTTAATGTCTAGTGAGTTTGGTTGATTTTCAAATTCAGGTTTCCTGGATCATGCCAGGACCAACTACCCTGACATTTCCCTCTAAGGCAGAGTATTACATAGCCAAACCAAAGCATACTTAGACCCCTTTCACACTGAGGCAATTTTCAGGTGTTTTAGTGCTAGAAAAAGCACCTGAAAATTGCCTCCCATTCATTGCAATGAGTGCTTTCACACTCGGGAGGTGCCCTTGCAGGACGTTAGAAAAAGTCCCACAAGCCTGCCTATTGAAATGAATGGGCAGCGCTTTCAAAGCACCATACAGGCGTTTTGAATGCGGTGCAAAACGTGACTTTTTTCCTTTATTTTCACGCGCCCTTAAAAAATCCACCCTGCTAGCGTCCAAAAAGGGCCGCTAAAGCACCGCAAGAATGACTGGCTCTTTAGCGCTGTTTTAGTGGTGCTGCAGTGTGAATGGGGTCTTGTAGTGACATATTATCTACTTAAAGTGGTTCTAAAGGCTCAAGGTTTTTTACCTTCATGCATTCTATGCAAGAAGGTAAAAAAGCCTCTGTGTGCAGCAGCCCCCCACAGTCCCTCCTTCTTCCTAATACTTACCTGAGCCCCATCACGATCCAGCGATGTGAACAAAAGCCAAGGCTCTCCAGGGACTCTCCCCCCTCATTGGCTAAGACAGCAGCCAGAGTCATTGGCTACTGCTGCTGTCAATCACGGCCAGTGAGCCAATGAGAAGAGAGAGGGGGTGGGGCTGAGCTGCTGCCCTGTGTCTAAAAGGACATGCCTGCTTAGGTGCCCCCCAATAGTAAGCTGTTTGCTCTGAGGGCACTTGGCAGGAGGGAGGGGCCAGGAGTACTGGTGGGGGACTCGAGAAGAGGAGGAACGGGGCTGCCCTGTGCAAAACCACTGCACAGAGCAGGTAGGTATAACATTTTTTTTTTTTTTTTTTAACGTGCCTTTAATATCAATTTAACTCATGCAAGACAATTGATGACTGACCCTGGTCATTACTTTGTACTTTTACCCCGATCTCTTCAAATCATTTATGTTTACTCTGAACGCTTTTCTCCCAGCTGGAGAGGAGTTGATTTACTAAAACTGGAGAGTGCAGAATCTGGTGCAGGTCTGCATGATAGCCAATCAGCTTCTAACTTCAACTTGTTCAATTATGCTTTGACAAAAATAAAACAAAAAAAGACAATAAAACCTGGAAGCCAATAGGTTTCTGTGCAGAGCTGTGCCAGATTTTGCACTTTCCAGTTTTAGTAAATCAACTCCTTTGTCCTCCACTACACATACTTATCGTTCCTAAAGCCTCGTATACACAATGAGAATATCAGAAGAATGATCGCCATGCTAGTCTCATATCGAAAATGAAGACAATACTAAAGTTACGAAAATTCTCATATGGCCGAATACAACTTCAGAAATGATGTATTGTATTCTGTTGTTTCTGAGCATGCGTGGTCTTGGTCTTCCAATTTTATCCAGACAAATAGTCTATCAATTAAATGAAAATTATACGATCTGGTATCATACAAGAAATAAATGAATGTTTATTCCTTTTGATAATTTGGCATGAACTGTCCCGATTGGCTCTCAAAAGCTGTGTACTAATAATCAGATTATCCTATGATCGCTTTGAAAGCTGTATTTTTCGTCCGATTTTCTGATTGTGTGTACTAGGCATAACCAAAGTACTAAAATGCTAAAAATAATTATGACATTGATAAATGATGAGTGTTTGAAATTACTTTTCTTTTTCTTTTAGGTAAGTAAACTTTCCATTATTTGGAGTGAAATAAATTGAATACCAATGAAGGGGAGCAAATCTTCAGATCTGTGCACTGTCTATAGACTGGTAAGGTATCTGGTTATGGAGTTAGTGATAGCTGTTTTTTTTTTTTCTATGGTGTTAGAGAGGTCTAGCCAACATGATCTGTATTTTGTGGGTTTTTTGAGACAGTTTGCTTTGTATCCATCGTTACAAAAAAAAATACGTTTTTTCTTTGTGTTTATAGCAAATAAAATATATGGCAAATACAAATAAATGGTTGTAAACCCTTCTATATACCCAGTGAAGCGACTGACCTCAGGTGGCACACAGAGATGAAATAAAGCCTTCTACATAAGTTGTACCTGTTTATCTGCAGTCTTCTCTTCTCTACATCCATTTAAAGCACTGAATTATAAAGCTTGTCTGAGAGTTCAGAAAACAGGGGGTGGAGAGCTATGAGAGTGAGCTGATTGGAGGAAAGAGACTCATCCCCCTCCACACATGAACAGACCTGAGGCTGTCAATCTGCTGGAGGCCCCTCCCCTGTCACCTCTTTTCTTTTGGTGTCAGTAAAACTTGTCAGAAGTGATTCATGACACTTTGGGATTGATTTACTAAAAGCAAATAGGCTGTGCACTTCAGAAAGGGCAGTTGCATTCTTTAAGTGCAGTTTCTCCAGAGCTTAGTAAATGAGGTAAAGCTTCACTTTGCAAAGAGTACCCAATCACATGCAAGCCTAATAAATAAAACAGATGGCAGTCAGCAGAACTTCTGCTCATTTACTAAGCTCTGGAGCAATTGCACTTTGCACAGTCTTTTTGTCTTTAGTAAATCAACCCCTTATGCCCCGTACACACAGTCAGACATTGATCGGACATTCCGACAACTAAATCCTAGGATTTTTTCCGACGGATGTTGGCTCAAACGTATCTCGCATACACATAGTCACACAAAGTTGTCGGAAAATCCGATCGTTCTGAACGCGGTGACGTAAAACACGTACGTCGGGACTATAAACGGGGCAGTAGCCAATAGCTTTCGTCTCTTAATTTATTCTGAGCATGCGTGGCACTTTGTGCATCGGATTTGTGTACACACGATCGGAATTTCCGACAAAAATAAAAAAAAAAAAATTTTATAGCCTGCTCTCAAACTTTGTGTGTCGGAAATTCCGATGGAAAATGTGTGATGGAGCCTACACACGGTTGGAATTTCCGACAACAAGGTCCTATCACACATTTTCCATCAGAAAATCCGACCGTGTGTACAGGGCATTAGTGCTCCTAATTGAGACACTATAGAGGAATATTCTTTGTTCATATTTCAAGCTTCAGGTTTACAACCATTTTAAGTATAGCTGCACTTTTACTAAACAAAGTATTTGGATTTCTTCCTGCAGCCTATTACAAAATGCCATTATGATCTTGTCTTTAGCCCTCATTCACATTGACTGCGGCTTTGAAATCGTGCAAATTCATCTGAAATAGCACAATTTAAAAGCCACATGTCAGTGAGACTTCAGGTGCTACATGTATTTGGAAGACATCTGTGCAGGTTCATTTGTACTCCTCACCTGGTTTCCGCCACACACGCTTGACACCATCTGAACCAAATAAGTTTATCTTGGTCTCATCAGATCACAGGACATGGTTCCAGTAATCCATTTCCTTAGTCTGCTTGTCTTCAGCAAACTGTTTATGGGCTTTCTTGTGCATCATCTTTAGAAGAGTCTTCCTTCAGGGACGACAGCCATGCAGACCAATTTGATGCAGTGTGCGGCGTATGGTCTGAGCACTGACAGGCTGACCCCCCACCCCTTCAACCTCTGCAGCACTGCTGGCAGCACTCGTACGTCTATTTCCCAAAGACAACCTCTGGATATGAAGCTGAGCACGTGCACTTAACTTCTTTGGTCGACCATGGCGAGGCCTGTTCTGAAGGGAACCTGTCCTGTTAAACCGCTGTATGGTCTTGCCCACTGTGCTGCAGCTCAGTTTCAGGGTCTTGGCAATCTTATATCCTAGGCCATCTTTATGTAGAGCAAAAATTATTTTTTTCGGATCCTCAGAGTATTTTGCCATGAGGTGCCATGTTGAACTTCCAGTGACCAGTATGAGAGAGTGAGAGCGATAACACCAAATTGAACACACCTGCTCCCCATTCACACCTGAGACCTTGTAACACTAATGAGTCACAAGACGCTAGGGAGGGAAAATGGCTAATTGGGCCCAATTTGGGCATTTTCACTTAGGGGTGTACTCACTTTTGTTGCAAGCGGTTTAGACATTAAAGGAGAAGTCCAGCCTGAGCTTTTTAGGCTGGGCTCCTCCTATGGTTCACAGGAGTGCAATTCGTTTTGCACTCCTGTGACCCGTTTTCAGTGGAGAGCATTCTGCTCTCCGCTGATGTCACTGCCATTATTCGATGAAGTCTGGATCCGCCAGCTGCCTTGATTGATGGCGGTCTCAGCGCGACGCTGAGACAGCCGCTCCCTGCCCCTCCACAGCTCATCACTCCAATGAGCGTTAAGGATCAGAGCAGGAGCAATGCTGACTGACAGTCAACATCGCTCTGCTCGGGGAGGACTGAGAACCGAGCCATCAGCGGTGTTCTGTGGCTCGGTTCTCAGTGCAGCTGCAGCATCGGTCTGATGCTCCATCCACCGAGGCGAGTATGAATCTGAAAAAAACTGAAAACCCATACTTCTCTTTTAATGGCTGTGTGTTGAGTTATTTTGAGGGGACAGCAAATTTACACTGTTATACAAGCTGTACACTCACTACTTTACATTGTAGCAAAGTGTCATTTCTTCAGTGTTGTCACATGAAAAGATATAATAAAATATTTACAAAAATGTGAGGGGTGTACTCACTTTGTGAGATACTGTGTATGTGTACATGTGTTTATTTTATATATATATATATATATATATATATATATATATATATATATATATATATATATATATATATATATATATAATGTGGGTGTGATTCTGCACAGAACAGCCACCCCGTAGCAGTAAATCTGCTATAGGGCAGTAGGCAACTGGTTAAGTAAGGCTACATTCACATGGCAGTTTAGCTGTGCAATGGGTGCATTAGCTACAGCCAGTTTGTGTGCAGTCAAAGTTCAGCAGAAAGGCCTATAACACACCCAAATGACAAACATTCCCCCCCCAAAAAAAAGTGTTTTGTTGTTTTTTGTAACGTGGTGCAGGGTACATTGTCTGGCCCTACAGCTGTGCTTAGGGGTTACTAATTAGTAAAATCTCCTATAAGGTTTATGTAACACTATTCATCTCAGAGTCAGTGTAGGATGACCTCCACGTGGTTTAGCAGGCTAACATCTCTGAATGTCTACTTACTCTCCTGTAGCTCCTGGCTGCATTCACTCCCAGCACAGAAAGCCATGGCCTATTGCAGGGTAAATAAGTTAAGCACCAAGCACTTTAGTTATTTTGTAGATGTATTGCTGATAACTTGGGAGAGACAGTTAGGGAACATAGGAACCCCTGGGCATTTGAGGAGGGCCCTCAGGTGGCTTGGTGGGGTAGCATTTCAGACCTCAGGGTGGAGTCCTTGACATGTTGTGAGGTAAAAGGAAATGGGGGTGCAGGAACCGCAGGGAAATCGCATGGACAGAAAAATAAATGCGATTTCGCAGCAGCTGCGTTTTTGAAAGGAGGGCCCTGCTTGTAAGAGCTCACAAGCTAAGAAGGAGAAGCAAATCATATGAGAGACCATTTTGAATGTTGCACTCGCACCCCAGGAAAAAAGACTCCCAGATCCCAGGAAAGAATACTTTGAAAATTGCAAGGAAGGGAACTTTAAAGGTGCCAAAACACATATGTCATAAAAACATGAATTTTTATTATACCTCAAATTTAAAAAACGTATGAATACACGAAATGTTGAAATCATATACAGAATTTTATGTTGTTGACACATGCTCATCGCTCAATATGTTTCACCAATCGGTTTCTTCAGGAGCTGCAAATCATTATATTTATTGTCACAACTATAAATACAGGGTATTGAAGCGGTTGTAAACCTTTTTTTTTTCTGGCCTGCAAGGTAAAGCCATAATCTGCTAGTATGCATTGCATACTAGCACATTATGTGAAACTTACCTGAAAACAAAGTCATCGCTGGAGGCAGCTTCCGTCTTCCCTTCTTCCTTCCAGGTTTGCGTATTCCAGCTGTGTGACTGGCTGGAGCTGCAATGACGTCACTCCCGCGCATGCGCGGAGGAGCTGCTGTTTAGGGCACAGGATTCTGAAGGAACTTATTATAGGCTTACCTATAGGTACAAGTATAAGAAAGAACTTTACAATCACTTGAAGACACAGTTTTTCTTGCACTTATTTCAACAATAGTAATATAAATTCTCCCCCCCGCAAAAAAAATTATATCAATCAATATGCCAATTGACCACACACCATGAAGGACAATACATCCAAAGAATTCTTACCATCAATATTCAAGAGATTAATTAAAATAAGTTTTTTATAAGTTGATGTATAATAAAAATTTATATTTTTATGACATATGTCTTATGGCACCTTTTAAAGTCCCCTTCCTTGCAAATTTCAAAGTCATATAAAAGGTAATAGCTGAGTGCTAATGAACTGAAGAAGAAAAGAAAAGTTCAGTTGTTAGGTAGAGGCAGGATAGGCTTCCCTGAAAAGATGGATTTTCATAGATCACATAAAGGTGGACAGAGTAGGAAAGAGCAGAAGTGTCTGGGCCAAGGAGTTCCAGAAGATGGAAGGGGCTTTCCTTTTTTTTCTTGCATGGAAATTGACTTCATATTTCATTACTTCATGTGTAATATGCTGGAAGGACTTGGTAGACTCCTTTAAGAGTGGACATTCTCTAAAGAATTCTCCTGCTGGTGTACAGGTCCTGATTCAGGTAAGAATTGGCACAACCTTCCAAAATATCCTGGCTAGATAAGGCCTAGCTCTAAACCGGCAAGTTATCGTCAATGGGATAATGTGGCCACTTATATCTTACAATGCCAATTAGCGTGTCTGGTACATTTCTATGGTTATAAAAATGGCACTTGTTTGCTTCAGTGATTCCAGGAGGCTTTCATCCAGCCACCAGCACTGATGGGTTATCACTTTATCAAGTGGGAGGTATTTTTTTCTTGGTATTTAACAAGTTTTGGTGTTAGACAAGTGATGAGTTTGTTCTTTGTGCCTAATGAAACTTTAATAATGTGTGAAACTCTAGGCCCTGCCTTTATCACTGGGAGAAGCATTAAGCTGTCACGCAGTGTAATTGATTGTTAAATGTGACAAAACACTTACAAAACATAACCATGGTTGTGGAGTGTAATTGCTGTCTAAAAAAAAGAATATGCAAATTCCTATGTTACATTTGATGGCTCGTTGTGCATTTATGTTAGGGATTAGTCATGCTGCAATGTCCTATCCAAATTCTGACACTAGATGGTGCAATAGTCACATGGAAAGGTGATGAACAGAGCGGAATGAAGAATACTATGTGGATATAATGAGAGTGTATGTTGTTACGCCTAGTGTCCTTAGTAGTGTCATTTATAAAGTGCAATCAGAATCTGAAACCTTCCTCCTTAGTGTTCTTGGTAAATAATATTGGTAAATACACAAATATAAGTGAAAATGTGAAACAAAATGTGTACTTTGAAAAAAAATCGCAACAAAATGGCATATTTGCAAATTCACAATCTCACAATAAAATCACATACAACTGAAAAAGTCCTTAAGGCCCGGTTTACACTGATGTGAGTTCATGACCAATGCGATGCGTCAAAAACACTTTAAATTCGCATGTCATCCCTAAAGTCGTTGTTTTCAATGACGGTCGTTCACATACATGCGTTGCGATTCCTCTACAAATGCGATTAAAAAAGGGTCTTGTGCGAGTTTACTGCATGGGAAAGTAGGCTGTACTTAAATTGAAAATACAAATAAGAAATAATTCAAGCCAGAACAACTTATTTTAATATTTTATTTAAATATTCATTAATACAATATATAATATTTTTTTTTTTTATTTGGTAATAAAAATGGCCGCGGCACCTTTATTGGTATAAATAAATAAATAAAATTCATTCAAATATTCCAAAAATGTTTTCTTTCTAAAATAATCAAATATCTCGCTCAGTCATAGAACTCGAGTACCTTAAATAAAACATTCAAAAGTCCCCCCTTGATCCAAGGGTGACAAACCACATAAAAGTGCTGCGACAGGGTGGGAGGGAGGGGAGCTCACCAAATCACTCTGGGTCACACTTCTGACAGGAGCTTTATTGCGGGGGGTCTTATATAGCCTTATTCACATGCCCTATTTTCAAAAACACGTGTTTTTCCCGCCCAAGGTCACGTTGTTCCCGTCCGCAAAACCCGTGTCCTGTCCAGTCTACCTTAAAGGGACAGTAACAAAAAATTTTTTTTTTAATTTTCAAAAACCGCCACAATCCCATGCTGTGGGCATCTAATAAAATGCCCACTTTTTAATGGGAATGTAGGCTGTACTTAAATTGAAAATACAAATAAGAAATAATTCAAGCCAGAACAACTTATTTTAATATTTTATTTAAATATTCATTAATACAATATATAATTTTTTTTATTTTTTTTTATTTGGTAATAAAAATGGCCGCGGCACCTTTATTGGTATAAATAAATAAATAAAATTCATTCAAATATTCCAAAAATTCAAATATCTCGCTCAGTCATAGAACTCGAGCGAGTACCTTAAATAAAACATTCAAAAGTCCCCACCAGCCGGTTTTTGTTAAGAAAACAAAAACGGCCTACCCCAAAACCGCGGCCATTTCAATCATAGTTTGCAGACCCAGATTAAAAATGTCTAGGCCAACATCCGACAAATGAACTCTTGTCTATAAAGGCCAGAAAAACCACCTTCTAAATCTACATGGCGAAACGAAAATCCATTTAAAAGAGGCATGAATCTTTCAATTGAATGATTCACACGCCTTCTAACTTTTTCTAGAGGTTTACTCTCTGAGGAAGATAGCCAAATAAGACGTGGAACTATTTCGGAAAAAACTATACGAGTTTCCGGAAAAGAAAACTTAAAGAACTTGTAAATCATTCTTAATCATAAAAAGTAAATCCAATGTTTTAAATTTACCTACATCGTTACCACCTACATGGATAATTAAAACTACAGGAGTAGGCCACAACTGAGTCAATTTTGAAAGATGAAGATTAAGATTCATCCATTGTAGCCCACGAATGCCCTTCCAAAGAACTTTGAAAGAATCAGGAGATAAAGAAAGGTTGGAAGAGTAACAACGTCTGCATGCTCTCTTATGGGCCCAATGAACAAACGAGTGTCCAATTATCCACACGAAAAACTTGGAACCTAAAATTTAAAGAGATAAATTAGGACAAACATATATATTGAAACGATTGGATTCCGACCTCCCCAACCGCATAATAGCTGAATCATTAAGACCCAGTCTAGCCGCTTCTGTGGCAGCTCCAATACGGAAAGAATGGGTGGAGAATCTTAGATTGGAAAGGTTTAAATGCGACAAACATCGCTTAAATATGATTGAAAATTGATATTTTGTGAGGGGGGAAAAATCTAGATGAACTAACAAATTTCCTGAACATGAAGGTCTGCAAGAAAGATACTTGGCAAGTATCCCATAAGGACAGATAACAGGATCCCCACATGCCTGCAATGTCAACCAAATCTCTTTACCAAACATATCAGCCTTAGATCTACTGATAAAAACCTTTACGGCACCTGAGGAAATTGAAACCTCTTCTAATTTTAAGCCCGACTTACCCTGTTTATTATTCGAAACTAATTCGGAAATACGAAGTGCCGCAAAGAAAATCATAACAAAAGCTGCATGAAATAACAACGCTTCATATTCCGAATTACATACCAAAGGTGTCGTTAAACAAACTTTAAAACAAATTGTAGCACTAAAAACACACAAAAAAATGATGAATAATAAATAAAAAGTTCAAAGTGTGTATAAACGTAATGTCCCAGGAAAAGCAAGTGTGTGATCCAAAGGAACAAAAATCCACAGTGCAAATAAATGATCTGTATATCAATCTTGTCTGCTTCACAACCTTCAGCTTGTATATCATCGATTAAAGCGAATAGATGGAATACGCTTACCAGAGAGGTTGGATTCTACTGCCGTAAGCATAGAATCAATGAAACTTATTGCCACCCAGGGCAAAGTGGTGAGATGTTGGAGGCAAGGGTAGAGCCTCTACCAGGCCGGGACATCCCCTCTCTCCCACCGAAGCAGAGCCGGAAATGGATTCCAAAGGTGGTTTCTCAGTTTCCCAGGATATGTGGAGAAAAAAAGGAATGCTCCCACATAGTGTAACTTCTGGGTGTTTTTATTCAAAAAAACCACGATACATAAAAATGTGATCACAAAGATAAAATAAAGAGCAGTGTATAGGGTCTATAAAAAACCGCCCTACGCGTTTCGGTCCAATGACCTTCAACAGGGGCATGGTCGTTAAACAAAGCCTTCTCAATAGATCTACAGAAATCGGCCTACGTACATCAGGTGTAAAAGTCTTTTTCCTATATCCTTTCAATGCTTGACGAACAGAGAAAAAAACTTTTACAAACTGGCAAATTATAAAATTTTAAGAAAAAATTAATTCCTGCTAAACTCTTATTTATATGGTGAAAAGAGAGCTGCTGTTGCATTAAAGAGCAAAGAAAAGTCAAGACCGATTGTTCTGTAGGATCATAACCACAAAAACCCATTTCATCGTTAAACAAAAGCCACCTATTCCATGCAATCGAATAATCGATCCATGTTTTTGGCGCTACAGAATTTTTAATAGCTGACAAAACTGTGGCTAGATCAAATCCCACAGATGGTTCGGGCAAGACTGACTGACTCGATCCGCTTCCGGAAAAAACTGTCTGAAACGGGCCATCTGAAAACGAGATAATGCATCAGCTACTATATTTCGTTTACCAGGAACATGTTTTGCCTTAACCCAGATATTGAATCGTAAGCATAATAATACAAAATAACGCAAAAGTTTTATGACACCGATCGATTTTGAAGAGAGGCAATTCAATGCGAAAAGCACTCCCTTATTGTCTGAGTGAACTAAAATCCTTTTGTTAGCAAAAAATTCACCCCATAACTCAAAAGCGACCACAATGGGAAACAATTCCAACAAAACAATATTTTTTGTTGTCTTGTTTGAAACCCAAACTGGAGACCAAGAGCCACAACACTAGTGAGTACGCCAAATAGCTGCAAAACCATGCGATCCTGCAGCATCTGTGTACAAATCCATATCTGCTGAAAAAACAAATTCTTCCTGAAAAAAGGTTCTCCCATTGTAATCCATAAGAAACTGTGACCAAACCAACAGATCATCTTTGAGTTCCGTAGTAAGGCGAATATGCGAAAAAGGAGATTTAAAACCTGACATTGCTAATGCTAATCTTCTAGAAAAAATTCAACCGACGGGCATAATGCGAGACGCAAATGCTAATAAACCTAAAAAAGATTGCAGTTCTTTCAATAAAACTTTCTTCCGACGCAAAAAACGGCAAATAAATTCTTGAAGCCGAGAAACTTTCAATAAAGGAAGTTGATACTGGAATAGATTAGTATCAATATTGATACCTAAAAATTCCATGACAGGAGCAGGAAGAAAAGTTTTTTAAAAAGCAATAGGAATACCAAAAAATTCTGAAATAGCCAAAAATAACTTTAACAACAAAACGCAAATTGGTGAATCCGGAGGACCTATAAAAAGAAAATCATCTAAATAATGGATAATGCCCTCACATCCAGACTCGTGCATAATAACCCACTGTAAAAAGGTGGTAAAAGTCTCAAAGTACCTACAAGATAACGAGCATCCCATAGGTAAACACATGTCATAGAAAAAGGCACCCTCAAAACAAAAAACCTGTGAATTAGAAGATTCCGGTGCAATCGGTAATAATCGGAAAGCAGATTGAATGTCAGACTTTGCTAATAAAGCTCCAAATCCAAACTGTCTTATAATTGCAATCGCATCATCAAATGTAGCATAAGTTACAGATGATAATGTATCATCAATTTAATCATTTAGGGAATTGCCTTTCGGAAATGAAAGATGGTGTATTAAGCAATATGAATTAGGTTCTTTCTTTGGAACCAAACCCAAAGGTGATACACGAAAATTATTGAAAAGAGGGGATAAGAAAGGACCCGCCATCCTACCAGCTGAAATTTCTTTAATCAATTTATTCCTAACCACTTGACTATGAGCCTGAACAGATTTAAGATTATCTACTATATGGCAACCTAAACCAGAAAAAACTGGTAGCCTAAAACCTAAAGAAAAACCTTCAACTAAAATTTCTGCTTTCGCCTTGTCTGGATATAGCAGAAGCCAAGGGTACATTCTTTCCAACTTCACTGGCGTGAACGCTTTTGGAATTGTCCCTGTTTTGGGTATGTGCAAAAGTCCTTTTAAAACATTTCGATAAGGGGCGAGACCCAAAACAAAAAGAACACTCGTGTCTATAACGACACGACGTAGACCATTTGCACTGGGACTCATTAAAAGCGAAACACAAGCCCTTCTTATAATTTGTAGAAACATTTGGATTATTAGCTGGCTGTTTATTGAAAACCGGTTTTTGTGGAAGGATAAGATTCAACCATAATCCAACATCCTTCATACCCCATTTAAGCGTCGGATAAATGGCCAGTTTTTGACGGAAGGACTCATCATAACTATACCAGCCAAAACCACCAAAGTTCCTATAAGCTTCCAAAATATGTTCAAGGTGTTGAAACAAACCACTGCATTTCTCCGGGAACCTCTCACCCATTATAGCTGCAAAAATACAAAAGGCTTGTAACCAATTGTAAAATGATTTAGGTGCTATTCGACGCCTATCTTCAAAATCCTCTGATCTTCTGTCTTAAATATTATATCTTTATTATTAGGAAGTAATGTCAATAAATCAATAAATTCACCTTTCCAAATCTTTTCTTTTATATTGGATGCTAAATGAAAACCCAAAGGTGACATATTGCACGGTAAGACCTCTTTGTAACATGTTTCAGGAATATGAGATAAAACAGGCGATACACTAATATTTTCTGGAGTATTGCTAATAATGGTATCACCCCCAGCAACCATTGTGTTCACAGGCAAAGTATTGCTTACCATACCAGACCAAACAGCAGCAGGAGAAGAATCAGTTGCTGGCAACTGAGGGTTATTTAAAGATTCAGTAAATTTTGCAATTGAAGTAAGTAGCTGTGTAAACAAATACTGTTGTGAAAACTCACCAGTCTTAATGGAATCACTAGAAGAATGCTCACTGAGTGTACCACTGCTCTGCTTCAGTGCGCTGGCTGCAGCAGCAGTAATTCCCGACGTCTGAGGGGCCATTGCAATGTCTGGCTGAGACAGCCCAGACGCTTACGATGCTGTAGTCTTGTTCATCGATGCTGAACCAGAAGTAACCTGTAAAGAGAAAGGAAAACTATGTTCTGTAGGCGGAGACTGCCGCGCTCGCTCCCTCCCTTCTCGTACTCGAACAGGAGAAGGAGAGAAAGCCCTCTTCTTTCTTCTGGCGCGCTGCCCACTGCGCAGCTGCGCCGCACCGACATCTGCTACAGCGTCACCAGCACGAGAGTCCTCCTGTTCGCGCGAGGCACCAGGAGAACTCAGACGCTCCTGAGGTAAGCTGCGCTGTATCTTCCGGGGTTGAGAGGACTGGTTGGGAGGGTGGAGCATGGGCGGCGCTGTGACTGGCTCACTATCCATCCTGGCATCTGAAGGACCTGCCGATGGATCTTCCGCTCCGGTATCCGGCGCCGCTTCCGCCAGACATTTTCTCATCCATTCTTCTCCTCCTTCAGCCGCTGCTCTCTCCATAACCCGACGTAAAAGAGTCTTCATGACCTCAGGCGATAAGGTAAGCCCCATATTATAGCTAGCCCGTGGAGCTTACCAAATCACTCTGGGTCACACTTCTGACAGGAGCTTTATTGCGGGGGGTCTTATATAGCCTTATTCACATGCCCTATTTTCAAAAACACATGTTTTTCCCGCCCAAGGTCACGTTGTTCCCGCCCGCAAAACCTGTGTCCTGTCAAGTCTACCTTAAAGGGACAGTAACACAAAATTTTTTTTTTTTTTAATTTTCAAAAACCGCCACAATCCCATGCTGTGGGCATCTAATAAAATGCCCACTTTTTCATTGCGTTGCGAATTTAGTCTCCATAGACATCAATGTAAATCGTTCTTGAATCGCATTGATGGTTCATATATGTGCAAATTCCACCACACTACTCTCCACAAAAACCAGGACGTACACAGGAAGTTAACACCTTTTTTTTTTTTTACATTATGATTCCATTGGCTAGAATATCAATCGCAGCTATGTCCAATTCCTGAAATTTGCGGTAAATTCGCACCTCACAAAGGACAAAAAATGGAACATAATCACAGCGCATCAATGTGAACCGGGCTAAAAGTGCAAAATGTGTATGCAATTCGTAAGTGAGTCCATAATATTACCAAGTGTAAGTGCAAACAAAGTCTGAAATCTTCCTCCTTAGTGCCCTTAGTGGATAGTATTGGTGGATAATATATAATTATCAATTGCATAACATAAAATCAAACACTGGTTCCTAGATGTACTCTAATAACAGTGCAAATGAATGTGAGACACAATATCTACTGTGAAAACAATCATAACAAAATGGCATAGTTGCAAAAACTCAATATCGCAGCATAAATCGCATAAACTGAAAAATCCTTAAATTGCATAAACTGAAAAATCCTTAAATCGCATAAACTGAAAAAATCCTTAAATCGCATAAACTGAAAAATCCTTAAAAGTGCAATATGTATAAGCAATTCATAAGTGAGTCCATATAATTAGGATAATAATCCGTAATCAAAAAAGTGCTGGTGCTTCGGTGATCCCCACCACCTTTCAACGAATGCGCTCACCTCTAAGTTTGACCTCTCTTACTAGGTCAAATTTTGCCTTCCCCTATATGCTGGGGTGTGCACAGTGGGCTCCTCTAACATAGTCCTCCTCCTCCTCCGTTTGTTCCACTATAGATCCGGATACCCTTTCTTTAGAGGGGTGTGTGCCCCTTTAAAACTGCAGTTTTTTTCCTCCCTATAAAGATTCATGCAGAAAAAGGGGGTCCGCCACTTGCATTTCATGCGAATTGAATGCGGAGAAACCTGCATCCAATTCACATATGTGTGAACCTGGCCTAACTGACACAGAGATCATTTTTATTCACTCTTTCATGCCCCCTTCCTCTCCTCCATGCTGTCTCCATTTGACCTGTATATTATCTCTTTCACCCGCCTTATCCTACACTTTTAAACATTAACCTCTTCATCTCCATCTTACCACTGTATATGACCAGTAAGTAAACTTCTTTACTTCCACCTTCCTCTGTGTATGATCTGTACATTAAAGTATGCTCCCCAATCTTGTAAAACAACCCATTCAGTATAAAATAGAAATGCAAGGAAAAACATTTGTGTATAAATATTTATTATATACATATATAGTGTATATCATTATAAATACCTTTATTTCAATTGCATAATCTCTGTTCTCAGCTGCATAAGAGGTGAGGGCGTAGTAACAGCAGTACACGTATCTTCCCAATAAATGGCTGTGTGTGTGTGTGTGGGGGGGGGGGGGCAGGTATCAGCAGATGTCTTGGCCATGAGAGGACAGGCAGGCTGTTCTCCCAGCACAGCCAGAAAACTGACTACTCTGCGATGGATGTGCTCTCATGCCTATCATGGTGAAATGGGAAAACAGGGGGACTGGCAGGCAGGGATTTCACACAAAGTAAACAATACAAAGAGAACAGGATACTTTAACACAAGTATATGGTGCAGCAGACACATATCGGGAATAAGAAATGGTGGGGTAACTTGCTCTTTAATGTATCTGTTGCACCATTCTCAAGCTCTGTGTTTAACCCCTTCAGTACCAATGTGCTTCTTCATTTCCAAAAAATGGTGGCAAAAAATTGAGTTCACCTTGGGGTGTGTACTTTCCAAAAAAGGTTTATTTCTGGGGTTTTCTTACTTTTAAAATAAAAATGACGGAATAGGAAGGGAAACTGGTTTTATTTTAAAAATGTTTGGTCTTTTTTATGTTTTTTTGTGAAAAATAGCCAGTTGTCAAATACCACCAAAAGAGAGCTCTATTTGTCTGAAAAAAAAAAAATATATAAAACTTATTTGGTTACAGTGTTGCATAACAGAGTCATTGAAAGCCTCTTTTTTTTCTTTTAGTTAAAAATAACAAACATGTTCTACTTGCCTGCTCTGTGTAGTGGATTTGCTCAGAGCAGCCCGGAACCTCCTCTTCTTGTGTCCCTCGCCGGTGCTACTGGCCCCTCCCTCCTGTTAAGTGCTCCCACAGTAAGAAGCTTGCTATGGGGGCACCCGAGTCAAGCCACAGCTCCATGTGTCCATTCAAAAAGGAAGCTATGGCCCGGCTCCTCCCCCTTTCTTTCCTCATTGGCTGACTGACTTTGACCGCCGGAGACAATTGCAGCACACTTTCCGTCTCAGCCAATGAGGAGGGGAGTCCCGAGCAGCCTAGACACTCCTGCAATCTTGCTGGATCTAGATGGGGCTCAGGTAAGTAATAGGGAGGCTGCTGCACACTGAAGGCTTTTTATCTTAATGCATATAATGCATTAAGATAAAAAAAAACCTTCTGCCTTTACAACCACTTTAAACTATCACAGCACTGAAACCTAAAAAATGGCCTGGTCTAGTGATGATGGGGTAATACAGGCTGGTACTCAAGTTGTCAAATTTCCAACAGGTTGGGGTGTGTTTGGTATCTTGACCAAGCTGTGTTTCCATTGCAGTGGAGGACATGATTATGCTGACCAGCAAGAGTGTTGAGATCGCAAAACTAGCTGAACAAAATTGAAAACCAGCTCCCATTTATGTATTTTAACTGTTTTTAGCTGATTGCATAGAGGTTTGGTGAACATACATGAGCAAGTCGGAAATACATTACTGCTGGCATTTCCTAAAAGGATCCCAATTTACCCCATCGAGTTTGTAAAGAAGGGTGTTCATGCTGTGGAGCCCATGGACATTTATTTCCAATCTTGATATTGTGCTCTGTTTTCAGGTAAAAAGCTTAACGCACAAAACATATTTGAGTAAATGCTGGAACAAACCGTTTCAGATTAGAAATCAGCTTGCCTTTACTATGAATAAATCGATTTTACCCCGTTGTGAAAACCTTTTACTTTCTGTATTATCTAGATTACGTTCTGTTTCCTTTGTCACTGGCTTTTTCCATTTCCCAACGTCTTCACAATTCTACAACTACCCCTCCTCTCCTTGCTGACTGTTTCTTTTTCTGTCCCTGGATGCCCCCAGACCAATATTCATTATCTACCTTAGTCATCGTACACTTGGCAGGGGGCTTTTCTCCATTCATCGCATTCATCTGAAATACAATCAGAAGAGTTGAGAAATAGCCTATAATTTAATATGTGGTTTGGACACAACATTCAGGAAGGAAATACATTTCATAGCCTGAAGAACTTTAATTTGGGAATTGCAAATGTTATGCCAAGGTTTCAATAGACTTCAAAACATGAGTAAAATGAGGTTATTTTATAACTACCTTTTCACGTAAGGTGAACCTTCAGATCCTAATCATGACTTTTGGCTGTCCTAATGTGTTAATCATCAGTATTCTCTGTTTCTTTGGAAAGTTTAGACAGTCAATTTACGACCTAAAGGAACCTTATTTAAAAGGGTCAGTCCACCCAAAAGTGATTTTGGTAAAGGTTGAAGAGTTGATCTGACAGTTTTATCTTTTAGGTACCATTTTGATGAGCTCTCTGAGCTTGGGGCTATTGTGACCATTATTAGACATTCCACCCTCCATCGGCGCCACACCGATTCATAAACGTCGTTTCTGTACTACTTTTGGCAACTTTGGGTGCGATTTCAATAGACATCTGCACAGGAACCCGCACAGATGTCTCTGAAATCACCCTCAAAGTCAGACTGACATGCGGGTATGAAATTGTGCGAGTTCCGCAGCAGTGTGAACCTAGACTTAAAGAGCAACTAAACCCAAAAACGGTTACATTCAAAGCATGAGTTGAGTGATAAATGTTGCAGTTGTTAAGCCTAGTACAAACTAGTAGTTTTTTTCATTCAATCCAGCCACTGGCTGAGAGCGCTGATCAGGAGCAGATCTGCAGACCTTTTTCGGTCATGCCGCTCCGGGCCCAATGTCCGAGCCGATGCCACCTGACATTCGGCTTAAGTGTGCTTATGTTGGCTTTCAACCCAACTGTCAAGCCATCAAATGTCTGATGTCATACTGTAGCTGATCACATGTGCAGCACCAAATGCAGCTCACGCAGAGGTTAAAGTGGAGTTCCACCCACTTTTACAACTCTTCAGCATCCCTCACTAAACTGTGCACTGTAAACGAATTGGATATTTACATTTTTTTTTTCTCAGCACCTACTGTATATCTGCTGTATTCATTTTTCACTTCCTTCTCCCTGGCCGTGGCCCATTGCATAATTTCCTGTTTGCAATGCCTTCTGGGAAGGGGCGGCAACTTCCTCTGACACTGCCATTGCAATGGAAACCTGACCTGAAACCTATTACACTGCTTGTGCTGCACTGAGCATGTTGGAGATCTGCAAGGATGAGATCTAGGAAGAAATACAGTCTGGCTTCAGATGCCCACACTTAAGATGGCCACAGCCTGCTGTAAGTTTATAAAATAACAAACTACTGCTACAGTATAAACTAACAAAACAGACCTTAGTTTACAGACTAACTTTACTAGAATACATTAAGCTTGTGTATTATAGGGGTATTTTTATTTAAAAATGACAATTTTGGCCGGAACACCACTTTAAGATGGCAGCTTCCTTGGCTGTAAAGGATAGGAGGGTTTAATTCCACTTTAACTTAAATATCATTTCTGGATGGACTGGTTCTTTTAGATCTGTTCCCCTAACAAACAAACTTCAGTCTAGGAAAAGCATTCCTATAAATTCTAATAGCAGAATTGTTTAGATTTCTGAATATAGGATATTAAGGTAGAACTTAAGTAAAGGAGGGTTTTAAACCCCAGTTTTTGTTTTTTT
This sequence comes from Aquarana catesbeiana, assembly GCF_042186555.1. Classification (NCBI taxonomy): domain Eukaryota; kingdom Metazoa; phylum Chordata; class Amphibia; order Anura; family Ranidae; genus Aquarana; species Aquarana catesbeiana. The sequence goes on along the minus strand of NC_133324.1, from coordinate 113,650,877 downwards.
GCTGTGTGCCGTTGGGGAGATTTTCCCTCACTTCCTGTCCCATACCCGAAAGAATTAGTGAGAGAAAATCTTTCCAAAGTGAGGGAATCCCTGGTTGTCACCAGAACTAGTGTCCCCATTGGAAGATTCCCCCTCTAAATGTAGGAATCCATTTCACTCTTCTGTGATAAAAGTAAACAGGATAAATAGAGAGGGAAAATCTCCTTAACAGGGACAGCGGCAGCAATAAAAAAAAAAACCTGCCAGGTGTTCTAATCCCTCTCCATCCTGTCAAAAACCAAAATAAAAAGTTTTGCCTTTAGTTATACTTTAAACATTCATTTTTTTTTAAAGCCAATTAGCCAATTTCTCAATCCAGGCTCCCAGAATTATTAATTGTCTTTGTCCTTGCTGCTTTAGGAGAAAACCTTTGGTTTAAAAAAAAATAAATAAAAAATCAGATATAACATGCTTTCGGTCCTCAGAGCTATGAGTTCTAGTTCAGCAAATACAGTTTATTAAAATCTGTGTGCTTTCTTTTGGAGCCTGGAATTTCAAGTATCTTATTGCACTGGCTATAAAGGTATCACCCCACTTGCCTTCTGTTATCTTTGCCAAAAAAAATGTAATTTACAGTGACTTAGGCTTCATTTAGACATGCTGTTGGGGATGCAAAAATGAGCGGTTAAGATGCTCTTTTGTTGCTTGCCACTTGCCCTCCTCTTAAGCTGCAATAGGCAGCGGATGGGGGATGTTTATATGCCCCAGTTACAATACTTTGCTTCACGCTCACAGCAAAGTTTACCTGACACGTGGCAATCTGCGGCTGGCAAGCCCCTCGAACGCTACACACTTATGCAAATAGGGAAGCTCCGCAAATGCCCTGCAACCTCAGGCAATTCACTCAGTTGAGGCACATTTGACAACAAAAATTGGGTTAAAACAAGCAGTGAGGAGGAGTCACATTGCTTCCTCGCTGCCTGTCAGTAGCCTCTGAAGCAGGAATAGAATGTGGATTAGGCTTTAGACCAGGGGTCTCAAACTAGCGGCCCTCCAGCTGTTGTGAAACTACAAGTCCCATGAGGCATTGCAAGGATGACAGTTACAAGCATGACTCCCACAGGCAGAGGCATGATGGGACTTTTAGTTCTGCAACAGCTGGAGGGCCACCAGTTTAAGACCCCTGCTTTAGACAGTGGTTCTCAACCTCAGTCCTCACATACCCCAACAGGCCATGTTTTGGGAATTTCTCTTAGATAAAATAGGTGTTCAAAATACCAAGCCATTGGCACTGATTTAACCACTTGCCGACCATCTCGCACCGATATACGTCGGCAAAGTGGCACGTTCCCACGAAACCCTGTATGGGTACGTTTTCCACTTTAAGACACATAGCAGGCACGCACCCACTGAGCGACAGGGGGACCTGATGCACATGGCTGACGGGCGCGATCGACGGCGGGCACAAGAGCCAGCGCAAGGGGATTTGAGTGTGTAAACATCAATTTTGTTTGGGTACAGCCTCGCACGACCGCGCAATTGTCAGTTAAAGCGACACAGTGCCGTATTACAAAAAATGTCCTGGTCATTAAGCAGGAAAATCTTCTGGTCCTTAAGTGGTTAAAGCACCTGTGCAAGATAAAGGGAAACCTGAAAACATGGCCTGTAAGGGGTTCTTGAGGACTGAGGTTGAAAACCACTGCTTTAGAGGAAAGGGAGATTTAGACGTGTCTAATCTATAGAGAGCAGAGCAGATCTGCAGTCATTTTCCATTTTTGTATAAAGTATGCGGTGGTAACAACCATGACTTTTTTTTTTTTTTTCTGCCTTCACAAGAGGAAGTGAGAGAAGATCTCTAAGTGAAATCCTCTCATAGACTTGTCTCCAAAGTAGAAGTCCCAGAAAACTTCCCTTCACCTCCTGACAACTCAAAATGTACATCTTTTTTCACTAATCTCTAAAATGAAATCTATGAAAACTCTAATGTCCCGTACACACTATAAGAAAATCGGGCAAACATTTTTCGTCCGAGGAACGATCAAATCATTTTCTGATAGTGTGTACACAACTTTCGACAGCCGATTCCAACCTTCCAAACGGAAATTTCCGAAGGGACAAAATGTTTCTCCTACAGGAACAGAATGAGCAACTTTTCATTCAATGTGTACCGTTTTCATACGAGAAATATCACATATGAAAGACTGCGCATGCTTTTATCGTACGTTAAATTCCGTACGTTATTTCTATCCTCGGTTCTGACTTGTTGTGAAACATCAAGGACAACCGGCCAATCGTTCACTCGATTTTCTCATAGTGTGTAAGCCTCAACCTGACATCAATCAGTCTCTTAACCTGATCCATTTAAATCGAACCTATCCCCCCAAATTAACTCTTAAACTACAAGTATAGGCTATACCACACAACACATTTAAAGGGGAAGTAAACCTTGATGGGTTTTACTTCCTCTTTTTCTCGCTGCTGTAGCCTGCAAATGAAAAGCATAATGGGCTAGTATGCATCGCATACTAGCCCATTATGTGCCACTTACCTGCAAAAGAATCCAGCGATGTCCCCTGTGTGGGCAGCGTCCATCTTCTGGCCCTCTTCCTTCCGGGCCGTGGACTCCGGCTCTGTGATTCTCCGGAGCCGCGTGACGTCACTCGCGACTAACAGCATAGGCTAGGGAAGAAACGGCACTTAGTTTTGTTTCTTCTCCGCGCATGCGCCGTTGGAATTTTCGGCGGACTACAAGTGAAATATCTCCTAAACAGCGCATGTTTAGGAGATATTTCCACTATCTATAGGTAAGCCTTATTTACAACCACTTTAAGTGCTGCTTCCCCATTGTTCTTCATACATTTTAGCATAAGTTGCAACTTAAAGTGGACCTTCAGTCATTTTTTTCATCTTTCCATCTATTAAATGTTCTGCCCTTGTTGTTTTAACTTTGGATAGTAAAACATTTTTTTTCTGCCAGTAAATACCTTATACAGCCCACTTGATGACATCATTCACAGCCCTCTCTCTCACTCTCGTGAGAGTTTGCCAGGAAGGGAGGGGGGTGAGTCATAAGAGGGCCAATGAGATCTGCAGGGCTGCACATCTGGAGGTGTGCCTCTGTGTAAATCCAGGAAGTGAACAGGCAGCCGCTTCAGCTGCCCACAATTAATATGGTTGCAGTCAGACTCAGTGGAAGGAGATTTCTGCAGCATATTTGGCAAGTACAGAATCACAGTATATAAATGCAAAGTGGTTGGAGGGAAGCTTCAGAATGGCAAAGATGATTTATTAAATTATGTGAGCAGACTGCAGTTCCTCTTTAAGTACCCTTTTTGTTCGTTTACCTGTGTGGTTATGTGACCACAGAGTTCTGGTTCTTCTGTGCAATGTGAAGGGCCAACATTGGGGCTGAATTCCATAGAGCTATGCTTTCATCCACAGGCGTCAGGTGCTGTAGGGCGAGGGAGTTCCCTGCCACCAGCTCTACATTACACAGAGGAGTTGGCATTTTGTAGTCACATTACCAAATAGAAAAACTAAGAAAACATATATTTAAATTGCAATTTATGTTATTGTATGGAGGGCAATAAGGAAGGCAGCATATAAAAGTTGGGGTTTGGTCTAGTCTAAACTTCTACTTTAACCTGACTTTAATGGCTAGTGCTATTGTACTACATGAACATGCTTTTCTTCATGTATAACACACCTAAACATACAATAGACCAGACTATTGCCATTTATTCCAGGAAGTTATACGATACAAGAGGGGGAAGGGGTCATTTTTTCACCCGAAATTCACACGGTCATTTAAAAATGTGTAAATCTTGGTTGAAAATTGTGTAAATTGTAGGTAAAAACATTGATAAATAGACCCTAGAAAGTAGAAATGCAATTTAAGCCTATTGTACAATTCCATAATTATCTACAGCATGGGTGCTCAACCTGTGGCCCTCCAGCGGTTGCAGAACTACAGGTCCCATCATGCCTCTGCCTTTGGGAATCATGCTTGTAACTGTCAGCCATACAATGCCTCATGGGACTTGAGGGTTGAGCACCCACAATCTATTCTACAGCATAACAAATTCTAGGTGCATCAATAAAGGAATCAAAACAATATTATACAAAAGAATCGCTGAAGTATCTACAAACTGCCACCAGGTGGCACATCACCTTGGAAGATCAATTCATAGTTACCATGAAATTTGTTATAGAATGTGTGCTTACAAATAGATCAGTTGAGTCAATTTCATAATTACTTGAAGTGTAGAGTCACACTATCTGCTAAGAAAGACAATGCTAGAAGACAAAATGTACCCTGCAGCTGCTTGTATTTGGATATTTTCCCCAATTTTTGGCACACCACGAAACCACAGTAATTAAAAATCAAACCGTTTATTACAATCTTGTTAAAATATAACATCACATGAAAGAAAGGATGACATATGTCCAGAGGTCTATTCCCCAGAAAGATAAAAAGTGCATATACCCTGAACCTAGACACTCACCCGTCACTTTATTAGGTACACCTGTTCAATTGCTTGGGAACACAAATTGCTAATCAGGCAATCACATGGCAGCAGCTCAATGCATTTAGGCTGCTAGACATGGTGAAGACGACTTGCTGTAGTTCAAACCGAGCTTCAGATTGGGGAAGAAAGATTATTTCAAAAACTGATCTACTGGGATTTTCCTGCACAGCCATCTCTAGGATTTACAGAGATTGACCTGAAAAGAGAAAATATCCAGTGAGTGGCAGTTGTGTGGACAAAAATGCCTTGTTGATGTCAGAGGTCAGATGAGAATGGGCAGGCTGGTTCGAGATGATAGAAAGGCGACAGTAACTCAAATAACCACTCATTACAACCAAGGTATCAAACCTTGAAGCAGATGGGCTACAACAGCAGAAGACCACACTGGGCACCACTCCTCTCAGCTAACAACAGGAAACTGAGGCTACAATTTGCACAGGCTCACCAAAATTGGACAAAAGAAGACCAGAAAAACATTGCCTGGTCTGAGTCTTGATTTCAGCTGCGAGATTCAGATGGTAGGGTCAGAATTTGGCATAAACATGAAAACATGGATCCATCCTGCCTTGTATCAGCGGTTCAGGCTGGTGGTGGTGTAATGGTGTGGGGGATATTTTCTTGGCACACTTTGGGTCCCTAAGGCCCCTTTCACACTGGGGCGGTTTGCAGGCGTTATTGCGCTAAAAATACCGCCTGCAAACCTCCCCAAAACAGCTTCCGCTGTTTGTTCAGTGTGAAAGCCCGAGGGCTTTCACACTGAAGCGGTGCGCTGGCAGGAGAAGAAAAAATCTCCTGTCAGCCGCATCTTTGGAGTGGTGAAGGAGCGGTGTATTCACCGCTCCTTCACCGCTCCTGCACCGCTCCTGCCCATTGAAATCCACGCGCTATACGAGTGGTTTTAACACTTTTTCGTCCGCCAGCGGGGCCGAATACCGCGGTAAAACAGCGCTAAAAATAATGCTGTTTTACCGCCGACGCCCCCTACCGCCCCAGTGTGAAAGGGGCCTTAGTATCAAATGAGCATCGTTTAAATGCCACGGCCTACCTATTTTTTTCTGACCATGACCATCCCTTTATGACTACAGTGTACCCATCTTCTGATGGCTCCTTCCAGCAGGATAATGCACCATGTCATGAGTTCACTGTACTCCAATGGTCTCCACAGTCACCAGATCTCAATCCAATAATGTGTTATTTAACCGGTTCAATACAGGGCATTTTCACCCCCTTCCTTCCCAGGCCAATTTTTAGTTTTCAGCACTGTCGCACTTTAAACGACAATTGCGTGGGCGTGCGACGTTGTACCCAAAAAAAATTGACGTCCTTTTTTCCCCACAAATAGAGCTTTCTTTTGATGGTATTTGATCACCTCTGCGGTTTTTATTTTTTGCGCTATAAACAAAAGAAGAGCGACAATTTTGAAAAAAACACAATATTTTTTACTTTTTGCTATAATAAATATCCCAATTTAAAAAAAAAAAAAAATTTTTTTTCCTCAGTTTTGGCCGATAAGTATTCTTCTACATATTTTTGGTAAAAAAAATCGCAATAAGCGTATATTGATTGTTTTGCGCAAAAGTTATAGCGTCTACAAAATACGGGATAGATGTATGGCATTTTTTAAAAAAAATTATTTATTTTTTTTAGCGGCGATGGTGATTTTTTTTCGTGACTGCGACATTATGGCGGACACATCGGACACTTTTGACACATTTTTGGGACCATTCACATTTATACAGCGATCAATGCTATAAAATTGCATTGATTACTGTGTAAATGTGACAGGCAGTGAAGGGGTTAACCACTAGGGGGACACAAGGGGTTAAATATGTTTCCTAAGGCCCCTTTCACACTGGGGCGGTGGGGGCGTCGGCGGTACAACAGCGCTATTTTTAGCGCTGCTGTACCGTCGTTCTTGCAGCGGTATTCGGCCGATAGCGGTGCGGTTTTAACCCCCGCTGGCGGCCAAAAAAGGGTTAAAATCCCTCAAACAGCGCGGCTATAGCCGCGGTATAGCCGCGCTGTCCCATTGATTTCAATGGGCAGGAGCGGTGAAGGAGCGGTGACACCGCTACTTCACTGCTCCAAAAAAGCGGTTTGCAGGACTTTTTTCACCGTCCTGCCTGCGCACCGCTTCAGTGTGAAAGCCCTCGGGCTTTCACACTGAACAAACAGTGGAGGCTGTTTAGGGGCGGTTTGCAGGCAGTATTTTTAGCGCAATACCGCCTGCAAACCGCCCCAGTGTGAAAGGGGTCTAAGGGAGTGTTTCTAACTGTAGGGGGCGGGGACGTACAAAGGGAGGAGATCGATCAGTGTTCCGCTGTACTAGGAACACAGATCGCTCTCCTAACAACTGACAGGACGTGGATCTGTGTGTTTACACACAGATCCATGGTCCGGCCTGGTGAGCGGGCAATCGCGGGTGCCCGGCGGACATCGCGGCCACCGGGCACACGCATCGGGTCCCGAGCAACGCGGCGCGCGCGCGCCCCCTAGGCGGCCGGGAATCCCAGGCCGTCATATGACGTCCACCCAGGATGGGAGATCCCATCTGTGGACGTCATATGTCTATGGCTGGGTAGGGAAGTGGTTAATTTATGTAATACAGACAGACTTCTCCAAATTCAGATGTTTGTCAACGCGTTTCACAGTAAAGTTGCTTCATCAGGATAAAGAGGCTATTTAGATGAGCCCTTAACATATAAGCAAAATTGTGTACGTAACATATGACATAAATAGCATATTTCTTATACATCACTGAAGTAATTGGTGCAATACTATTATTCGAGGGTGGTTATGAATTCCCTCTATCTATTGCACCTATGTATTAACTTGTCTATTCCCCTAGTTAGCTAGTGTATTAAAACTCTGATCACATGTTACTGTTGATATCACAATTATACAAGGTTAGCTATGAAACCAAGCACGCTGCTTAATAAAACAAAGTCTTATTTATTTCCCAAGAAAATAGGAAACGCTAACATGAAAATACTAAAGAAAGATATTACAAACATATACCAACAGAACATCTAATACAAGAATATCAAAGATACTTATCACAATGCTTTCCTCAAGGCTGTGTATCATCAGGCTGGGCTTAGATGGCAAAGAGAGATAGCCATGAGGTTCAAAATGGTGGAGAGAGCCATGCGGCCCAGGCACAAGCCAAGAGTGATAAGGGTAGAGACAGATAGAGGGCTCTCTGACTCGTTCAGTCCTTTTATACTTCAATCATACACCATCCAGACCCAACCCCATTGCCATTCAATCTAGACTTTTGACGAATCACAGTACTTATGGGGATTATATTACTGTCTGTCCTGCTGTATTGGCCTCTAGGGGCAGCATTGTCCATGTCTATGTACCCTGGTCGATCTTCAATGCCTTTGATCTTTTGATCTTTTGTTGCTGGACATTCATCAATCATCCTGTCAGCTATTGTCGGTCCCTTCCAAGTCTGCGTTATAACAGATGGTCCGGGGCCTTAATGGAGGCCTGATCTGCTACAAAGCTTTGATGTGCACCTTGTTACATTCCAGACCACCCCCACAAAAGCAAAGGCTTGGTTTTATTAGCCAGAAAGAAACTCCAGAAATATGATAATAAATCATGTTGCCTTCAACAATCACATTTGAAACACTTGCAGAGTATGCTCATATATAATACTGTTCAGTTAAAGGGATATGGAACCCTAGAGTCTGGCGGGCAGACATAGAGACATAAAAGGGATCCCCATCTCTACTAGTACACTGTATCAAAACAATAACTGAATGTGGACCTTTAAAACAAATAAAGAAACTGGATGTAATCATATAATAGTAATATGTCCATATGGGGTCACAAAATGGCCACTGTATATAAATAGGCTGAATACGATGGAATACTCACAAGGAAAAGAAATTGTGTTTTAAACAGTTAGAGACGTTTCATATGAAACAATGATGGTATTCAGTTATAGAGACTTCCAAAGTTACAGCAAACTAGATGCCAAACATGCCAAGCCTTAAAATTCTACAGTCCCGTGAAAAAGCAACACATTTTTGGTACCCAAAAATGACCATAGGCGACACTTTAAAAGCCTCTACAGGTCATCAGTGTAGAGATAACCGTGAATAATGGGTGTAAATTTTGGCTCCCACTCCGACATGTGCTACAATATGTAACATGTGTAGCACAATCAACATTTTCATAGACATTCTTATTTGGTGGGGGGGCTTAAGTACTTGGGTGTAACTAACTTTTTACCCTTTTTTTCACTTTTTTTCATGATATAGGGAACCAAAGGTCCGCTTTGCGATAGCGTTTTGCTATGATGGGTTTTCTTTAATGAGACATCAGGGGTTTCATGAATTCCTGATGTCTCACCTGCCCCCCACTGAAGCTACAGGAGTATATATATCATTCCATTAGCTTCTTTCTCAGCCACAGTGAGCAGAGAAGGTTACAACACCCTCCCCTCTACCTGGTGGCACCGGGTACATTTTACTAAAATATGTGTTTTTTTCACTTATTTAATTTTTTTTTTTTTTTATGTAGCTTTCAAAAACAGTTTTGCAAATAACATGCATCATAACAATTCACAACTACAGCCTTTCTATTCTACAGGTCCTCTACTTTCAGAAAATATATCAAAATAGATCATGGCATGTTTAGAAAGTAGTGAATGTGACATTAGCCAAACATTCACTGGGTGGTTATTTATTCCCTCAAATTTAAAAACACACGTGCCAATGGTATTTAAATGCAGTATATTATTATTATTATTATTATTATTTAAAGTGGATGTAAACCCAATGTCATCCTTTCTAAACTACTTCCATAGTGGTTATCTATAAGAATATACACGCCTCCTGCATGTATCTTTACCTGTCAAATGTCTCCCCTCTGTCTGTTATGAGACCCGAAAAACTGCAGATTCTGTGGGCGGGTCTGTTGTCTGGAGCTCGGTGGGTGGAGTCGTGATGTCAGTAGACTCCCCGCCCACCTCTACACTCCCCTTGTCAATATGCATTTTCTCCTGTGTATTTCTTACACTGAACTTCTGCTATGATCTCTAACATCCAGTGAAAAGACAGGAAAGTAACCACATGACTTCAGCATGCCAAATCATGGTGAGGTGTGGAACAGCCAATCCTTGCAGAGCTGCGGAAGAAAGGAGCGGGGGAGGGAATTAAAAAAAAATGCATGTCTTAGGCTAGTGCACGAGATATGTGAATCATCTGTCACTCACAGAAAGGGGGAGGATTTGACAAAGTTTTTCTCTGTTTGTCAAGAATTGTCTCACTGAACAATAAAAGAGGATTGCTCAGAGATGGATTAACTCTGTGTGGCAAGACTGGGCTCAAATGATAGCAAATCTTATACTCTACATTATGATATCAAAAAAAAAAAAAATTTCGGGTTTACATGCACTTTAAGGTACTTGTATAGCGCTGTCAATTTACGCAGCGCTTTACATATACATTGTACATTCACATCAGTCCCTACCCTCAAGGAGCTTACAATCTAAGGTATATATTTGGGAATTATCACATTCACTGCTTTATTTATATGCCCCTATGTTTTAAGGATTTTAAAGGATAAGTTCATCTTCTGAACATGTTATATGTTCCACCCATATTTAAGATGTAACTTATTCACAAAACTCTCGCCTCAACTCCCTTTCTTTCCCTGTGAGAGCAGACGTGGGATCCTCCTCTACCCGCCCACCACTGTTTCCGTCTGCTTAGCCATGTCGTTCATTTACAGCAATCTGTGAATAAATGAACTACAAGTCCCATCTTCCATCAGTATTTCTTGTAGTTCTCAGTGATGATGAGCAAATAGACTGGGGAAACCAACCTAACAGAGTGACAACAGACATGACTCTTATATACACAAAAAAAAGCCATCCCAAAAACAACTTTTTTTTTTTTTTTAACAACCCTAGCTGCAAAATAATACAAGAGAGTATAAAATTAGTTGTAAAGTGGTTTGGGGCATTTTCTCAAACTTTCTGACAGACATAATACTTGCAGCATACAGCGGCTTTGTGGCCATGGCATTTTTAACTCTGGCTGTATAGTTTGACAGCTGGCTTCTGCAAGCCAACCTCTTGGCCGTTTATAAAGATGCAAGCTGTTAAGCTATACAGCCCTAATAACACTTACAGGTCTTGTACCCCCTGTGTTACTTAATTGTAGCAGAGAAGAATCTGATCTTATGTGCTGCTAGACAGGGCTGACTTGAGTGGCAGAGCTGTGTAAATCTCAGGACTGGATGGGTAGACATACCTTAGATCAGGGGTGGAAGGGGCCACATGAGAAACTGGGACTGTTCTGGAGGACCAAACTTAACCACTTTCTGTCCGACCCATAGCAGATTTACTGCTACAGGGAGGCCGTTCTGTGCAGAATCACCTGATTCTGCACTTCCGCATAGTGGGGGCGCAGCGCTTCTGCTGTGAATAGTCACAGCAGAAGCTGATCAGCAGGTGCCGGAAATGGATGTCTGCCGGCACCGGCTGATCATCAAGGAGAGAGGCAGGATGGAGCTCTGCATATATGTAAACAAGGCAGAGCTCCATCCTGACAGCAGGGATGTGATGGATTTTTTTTTTCCCTGCAAAGCAGGGAATGAAATCCATCACATCCCCTAATGAAAGCAGCACACATAGTACACACGTAAACACATAGGCACACATTTAACTCTTTATTCGTCCTAGATGTTTAACCCCTTCCCAGCCAGTCTCATTTGTACAGTGGCAGTGCATATTTTTAGCACTAATCACTGTATTAGCCCAGGTTCACACTGAGTTGCGGGAATAAAGCCGTGCGAGTTCAGCTGATTTCACTCCCGCATGTCAGTCCCGATTTAGACCCCAATTTCAGAGACATCTGTGCAGGTTTCTGCACAGATGTCAATGTAAATCGCAGGCCGAAATCACAAAAAGTAGTACAGAAATGACTTTTTGAAAATGCAGCGTCGCACCCATTAGGACGGTGCAATTGCCGCCGATTTGACATGCGATTTGTGCGATTTGACATGTCAAATCGTACCAACGTGAACCAGGCTCAGTGTCACTGGCTCCCACAAAGTGTTAAAAGTGTAATGCCCCGTACACGCGGTCGGATTTTCCGACGGAAAATGTTCGATGATAGCTTGTTGTCGGAAATTCCGACTGTGTGTAGGCTGCATCGGAATTTCTGTCACACAAAATTTGAGATCTGGATCTTAAATTTTCCGACAACAAAATCTGTTGTCGCAAATTCCGATCGTGTGTACACAATTCCGACGCACAAAGTGCCACGCATGCTCGGAATCAAGCAGAAGAGCCGCACTGGCTATTGAACTTCCTTTTTCTCGGCTCGTCGTACGTGTTGTATGTCACCGTGTTCTTGACATTCGGAATTTCCGCCAAGATTTGTGTGACCGTGTGTATGCAAGACAAGTTTAAGCCAACATCTGTCGGGAAAAAAAATCCATGTCCGATCGTGTATACAGGGCATAAGTGTCAGACTGACTGCCGCAATATTGCAGATCACCGCCATTACTAGTATAAAAGAAACATTTCCCATAGTTTGTAGGCGCTTTAACTTTCGCGCAAACCAATCAATATACGCTTATTGGGATTTCTTTTTACCAAAAATATGTAGCAGAACACATATTAGCCAAAATTTATAAAGAATTTTTATTTTTTTATTGGATGTGTTATATAGCAAAAAGTAAAAAATATTGTTTATTTTTTTTCAAAATTGCCATTTTTTTTTTTTTTGTTTATAGCCCAAAAAATAGAAAACCCAGTGGTGATCAAACACCACGAAAAGAAATCTCTATTTGTGGGGAAAAAAGGACACACGTTTCATTAATGTACAGCTTCGCATGACCGCACAATTGTCAGTTAAAATAACGCAGTGCCGTATTGCAAAAAATGGCCTGGTCATGAAGGGGGTAAATCTTCCATAGGTCAAGTGGTTAGTTCTGCTTCGTATTAAATTGTGGACCTGGGAAGGTCTGTAAGTACGTAATCATATAGAAAACAAACACTTGGCTCTAGGAGTATTAGGTCCAAAATAAGTTCTAAAATAGGTCTCTTTCAGACTGGCGGTTGCAGTGAGGAAGGGAACGGGCTCAGGAAGGCACGCTGACAGTAGAGGCATTGAGGGCCAGATGGGGACAGCCATGAGGCTGGATGTGGCTCTGGGGTTACAATTTTCCAAGGTCTGCCATAAATGAAAATTCTCGGTGTATTTAGCTGTTTGCCTGGAGTTTAGCTCAAAGCTGTTCTGTTCCTCCAGGCATTTTGTGAATGTGTCTTCCTACCATTCCTGAGATGTGAAGTGCCTGAAATAGTTTAATTTACAGCATTTTATAAATGTCATTGTTTTGCACTGTATTCCTCTATTCTTTGGCAGAGATGGTCTGTGTATGAAAGCAATCAATAGGAACGACCTTTCACCAATGTCAGAGGCATATAAATCCATTTGATATGACTTGTGTGATTGCTTTGTAAGTGAGTAAAGCAAATACATACGCTGACAACTGCGAGAAACAAATATGCAACTTAAAAATCGTTTTATAGTAATTCACCTGTTAATGTTTAACTTGGGAAGATGGTTTGTGACATAGTTTCATCCTCATTATTTCCACATTTGTTATGCCAGGCCTAATGTTCACCAAGCACCATTACTATCATACCCACCCGTGGCAAGCCGTTTATTCATAGCTCCCAACTGTCCCTGATTTCGAGGGACTGTCCCTGATTTGGAGCAATGTCCCTCATTCCTCCTCATTTGTCCCTCATTTATGGTCTGATCTATATAGATGTATATAAAATGCACTTTTTATCTATCAAAAACTGCTTTCCAGCGCTAAACCTTTCAAATAGTTTTTGGTGCATTTGTAAATTCCAAAAGCCAATATAAAGGAAAAGTAGTGGTAAAAAAAAACACTTGTGGGTTTAACCCATCTTGTTTTTTTTTGTACAATTCTTTAACCAGTTCCCTACCTCCGTATAGTGAAATGACGGCGGCAGGAACCCTTTGTCCCTACGGGCGGGTGTCATACGACATCCTCGGCTTCCCGGCATTGTGGAGAGCGCACGCACGCTCGCCGCATCACTGGGGATCCAATGCGCGTGCCCGGCGGCCGCGATGTCCGGCGGGCACCCGCGATTGCTCATCACAGAGCAGGGACGTGGATCTGTGTGCGTAAACACACAGATCCACGTCCTGTCAGGGGAGAGGAGAACTGATCGTATGTTCCTTGTACAGAGATCGGTCCCCTCCCCTCATCAGTCCCCTCCCCCCACAGTTAGAATCACTCCCTAGGACACACATTTAACCCCTTCAGCGCCCCCTAGTGTTAACCCCTTCCCTGCGAGTCACATTTATACAGTAATCAGTGCATTTTTGTAGCACTGGTCACTTTATAAATGTCAGTGGTCCCAAAATATTGTCAAGTGTCCGATCTGTCCGCCGCAATGTCATAGTCACGATAAAAATCACAGATCGCCGCCATTAGCAGTAAAAAAAAAAAAGTGAATAATGGAAATTACAAATCTATCCCCTAGATATAAGCTGCTTGGGATTTTTTTTCCCAAAAATATGTAGAAGACTACATATCAGCCTAAACTGAGGACATAAATTAAAAAAAAAAAAAAAAAATTGAGATATTTTAAAAAAAGTAATAAATATTGTGTTTTTTTCAAAATTGTCACTCTTTTTTTGTTTATAGCGCAAAAAATAAAAAAACGCAGAGGAGATCAAATACCACCAAAAGAAAGCTCTATTTGTGGGGGGAAAAAAAAGATCAAAATTTTATTTGGGTACAACGTCGCATGACCGCGCAATTGCCATTTAAAGTGTGACAGCGCTGAAAGCTGAAAATTGGCCTGGGCAGGAAGGGGGTGAAAATGCACTGTATTGAAGTGGTTAAGGGGGCATGGCAAGAGGTGTGTCCTATGCCTACATACTTTTGCCGATAGGTGTCCCTAATTTCCATCTCAAAAAGATGGGAGGTATGGTTTAATGAAGACTTTCCTATGGCCTGAATGTGTTCAAAATTCTTATTGGGCTTGTTACTTCATTTTTTATTTTTGTTTTTGCATGCATTCCAATGTACATTTTCAAGGACAACGGATTGGTAAACTTAAGTTTGACCACAAATCGCATTTGTCATTTGAGGTGTACAGAGAGGACATGAAAGTCTGTGGTCATAGGGGGGTAACATAAAGCGTTGGATCTAAGGGTACCTGTGTTAATGCGTATAGCATAAAATAACATGACAAGGACCCTCATAGCTAGAAATTCTAGAAAAATATCCAGAGCCACAGAATAGTGCCATAGTATCCAAAGTGCAATCCTCAGGATTGCAGAACAAGATTATGTTCCCGTGAAGAGGAATTGTCAGAGGTAAGGCAGTATAGATACTAATGCCAGTATATCTTTGATTTGGTAGCTCGCAAGACCTTTACTGCTACTACTAATGCCAGCATAACTACCAATGCAAAGTCAGCTTTAACCACTTGTCTAATTTTTTTTCATTTTTTGCACTCAAGTTAAAATCTGCATTTTTTTTTTAATTACTGTAAACCTCCCACCAAAAGGATACATTTTCTGAAAGCAGAGACCCTGGAGAATATATTGATGGTAGTTGCAATTTTTTTATGTTGCATGATATTTGCGCAGTTAAAGTGGTTGTAAAGCCTTAATGTTTTTTACCTTAATGCATTCTATGCATTAGAGTGAAAAACCTTTTGTGCTGCAGCTGCCTCCCAAAGCCCCTCTATATTTTACCTGAGCCTGATACGATCCAGAGATGTGCACCAGCGTCGTTCTTCTCATTGGACAGATTGATAGCAGCAGGAGCTTTTAAAACTTTTACAGGTCATCAGTTTAGAGTTAACTGTGAATTATGACCCTAGAATTGACCATAGAAATACCTCACATGTGTGGTGCAATTGATGTCATGTACACTTGAGCTCTATATCTGCAATGTGAAATATAGGGCACTGTGCCTCTGACCGCTAGTCTCATAAAATGTGTAGTAATGTAGTAAGGTCACTACTCCGCTGCTCACTGTTTTCCTTTTCTGAAGTGGAAGCTGTACCTGCAGTCCCTGCATCCATTTTGTGGACCTTTACTTTGTGTATTTCTCCTTCTGATGCTTGATTATTCCTCCATCAGTTATCAAACCACCAGTCATCAGGTGGGCACCTTTGGTTTGAGGAACCAAAGCCCTGCCACTACCAAGATGTCCTCCTCCATATAGAGACATGGTGCAAGTCAGTCCTAGGGAACAGATCAGCTGTAAGGATGACACAGGCAGTACTAGTGATTAGACCTTATGTCAGTGTTTCTCAACTCCAGTCCTCAAGGCGCACCAACAGGTCATGTTTTCAGGATTTCCACTATTTTGCACAGGTGATTTGATCAGTTTCTTTGCCTTAGTAATTACCACAGCCATTTCATCTGAGGGAAATCCTGAAAACATGACCTGTTGGTGCGCCTTGAGGACTGGAGTTGAGAAACACTGCCTTATGTCCTCTGCTTGGGAGGGAGCCATCAGGTGTGCCCCCATAGCAAGCGGATTGCTATAGGTGCGCACCAAGAAGAGGAGGAGCACTGGTGGGGGACCCATGAAGTGGAAGATCAGGGCCGCTCTGTGCAATTCCATTGATAGATGGAATAAATGAGTTTACAATCACTTTAATGTGTTATTGTTGTTTGTCTCTGGACTTGTTCTTTCCTATCAACTTCTTTATGTAAGTGAGGTCTCTTGAACTGTAAACGGTTATCTAAACGTAATCTAACTTACATAAGCAATATCAAAGCCTACTTTGGTGTAAAGACTTGCTTAATGTCGAGCCCCTTGATGTAAAAAATATTTCCTTCCATCCGACTCATGTCCCCCTTTTTTTTGGTTGTGGATAGAGGGCAGAGGGATTAGAACACCTGTCAGGTATTTATTGCTGTCTGTGCCCCCGTTAGGGAGATTCACCCTCTCTATTTATCCTGTTTACCATTGAAAATTAAAGTAAAAGAAAATCCCCAATTTTGGGTTGTCCTCAGAAAAATGATAGAGGAGAAATCGTCCAATAGGGACACAAGTTCTGGTGACGTAAAGGTCCCCAAGGAATTCCCTTAATCTTCAAGGGATTTCCTGTCACTTCCTGTTTGGCTATGGGACAGGAAGTAAAGGGAAATCTCTGCAATGGGACACAGATGGCACAAAAAAAAATCTGACCGGGATTATGATCCTCCTTTATTCTATCCAAAATGAACCCTAAAAATAAAAGATCCTGTTCCTTTAAAGCATGTTAAACAGCATAGTGCTCGTGCAGTGTCATTTGTCCCTTTCTATGCTATAAAATACCTGGATGATCCTGCCTGTTCCTGTGTCCCCTTATGTGAACTGACCACTGTAATCATGGCTGCTGATCCATGATACCGTGGCCAGTTTAAGTGCCTCCATCATCCCGCTGTGTTTAAAATCTCTCCCCTCTCCCCTCTCCCCCTCCCTCCCTGCCTGTTAGTTCCTAGTCTATGAGCCCATCTCCCGTCCTGCCGCTATTTTGTGTGGCAGTAAAGTTAGTGAACACAATTAATGTCAGCCGCTCTACTATAATAAGCTATACTACAGTGGTTTTTTTTTTTCAATTATGCAGCAGAATACCTTTTTTCACAGCGCTGCTGTGTGGTCACATGACCTCCCTGTTGACTTCAGAGGGGAATCTCGGCCTCTTCCGCTGTAGTCAGAAGATCAGGGAAGGGGAGCAGCAGGGTGTCACGTGACTGAACAGCAGCAATGTGAAATAAGGTAAAAAAGAAAAAAAAACAGACACTGTGGGGTTTATTTACTAAAGGCAAATCCACTTTGCACTACAAGTGCACTGCAAGTGCAGTCGCTTTAGATCTGAGGGGGACATGCAAGGAAAATAAAAAACAGCATTTTAGCTTGCACATGATTGGATGATAAAATCAGCAGAGCTTCCCCTCATTTCAGATCTACCCCTCATTTCAGATCTTCCCCTCAGATTTACAGCGACTGCACTTCCAAGTGCACTTGTAGTGCAGAGTGGATTTGCCTTAGTAAATCAACCCCACTGTAGTATAGCTTGTTATAACAGAGGGACTGGCAGTAATTGTGCTCACTGACTTTACAACCACTTTAAATAGGCACTTCACCATGGCTTGTGACAATCGAAAGTCAGCAGCTACATATACTATAGGTGGTGACTTTTAAGAAACAGATACTTACCATCCTATAAAGTCTCCAGCTGGCCCCTACTGTGCACTGTGGGAATGGCCCTGTAGCCTCCTCGGATGAGTGACTTTATCTCAAGAGGCAATAGGCGGGGACGGCCCAGGATAACGTCATTCATGCCAAGTAGAGATATAAGAAAGTGAAAGCCAGTCCCATTAAAATAAGATTTAACCGCTTCAGCCCCGGACCATTTGGCTGGCCAAAGACCAGAGCACTTTTTGCGATTCAGCACTGCGTCGCTTTAACTGACAATTGCGCGGTCGTGCAACGTGGCTCCCAAAGTCAATGTCCTTTTTTCCCCACAAATAGAGCTTTCTTTTGATGGTATTTGATCACCTCTGCGGTTTTTATTTTTTGTGCTATAAACAAAAAAAGAGTGACAATTATGAAAAAAACGTATTATTTTTTACTTTTTGCTATTATATCCCCAAAAAATATATAAAAATTTTTTTTCCTCAGCTTAGACCGATATTTATTCTTCTACATGTTTTTGGTAAAAAAAATCGCAATAAGCGTATATTGATTTGTTTGCGCAAAAGTTATAGCGTCTACATAATAGGAGATCGTTTTATGGCATTTTTATTAATTTTTTTTTAAGTTTACTAGTAATTGCGGCGATCAGCGATTTTTGTAGTGACTGCGACATTATGGCGGACACGTCGGACAATTTTGACACATTTTTGGGACCTTTGGCATTAATACAGCGATCAGTGCAATTAAAAATGCATTGATTACTGTAAAAATGTCACTGGCAGTGAAGGGGTTAACACTAGCGGGCAGTGAAGGGGTAAAGGTGTGTCCTAGGAAGTGTTCTAACTGAAGAAAGGGTGGGCTGTGCAAGGAAACTAACAGATCGCTGTTCATACTCTGAACAGAGGATCTGTCAGTTCTCCCCTTAGAGAACCGGAAACTGTGTGTTTACACACACAGATCCCAGTTCTCCGTGTGCCCCGAGCGATCGCGAG
Organism: Aquarana catesbeiana; assembly: GCF_042186555.1. NCBI lineage: Eukaryota > Metazoa > Chordata > Amphibia > Anura > Ranidae > Aquarana > Aquarana catesbeiana. Next base: position 113,632,159 of record NC_133324.1, on the reverse strand, counting down.
AGCCCAGCGGTGATCGAGACCGCCGGGCACTCGCATCGGCTCTGTGGGCGAACAGGGGACGCGCACGCGCCCCCTAGTGGTCGTCGGTGGCACCGACGTACCATGACGGCGATTCGCCTGCCTGTGCCATTCTGCCGCAGTATTACTGCGGTGGACGGTCGGCAAGCAGTTAATAACCAGCCAACTACCTCCCACCTCCAAAAAATGCAACTTAGTCAAAGGGTTTGGGAGGAAGATTGTGAGGTTACTTTAATTTTTTGGGAGATGGTCCCCTTTAAGGTCTATATAGGGAAATCAGGACTGCCTTCTGCTGGTGATGCCTCTAGCAATGCACCCCAGAATTTGATTGCTTTCTCCACTGCCTGGCCACACTGTTTGCACATTTTGCAATTATCTGAAATAAGCACTCCCAAATCTTTTTTTCTCTGTAGATCTGAATTGTAAAAAAAACAAAAAAAAACTACAGAGTTGTTTTAAATATTTACATGCAGTAGATCTGGGAATCAAGCATATTCTTTGCTGGATTAAAAACTGTATTTCATTACAATAAAGGTAAAATCTAGATATAATATTAAACAGAAATAGATCACATAAATAGATCTGCCTATATGATTAATTAGCAATACAATTAGGTCTTGATAGGACAGCAAACACAGGTGGCATATGTTTGCTTTTCCATATTAAACAGGTGTCTCTATGAGGTCAAGTCTAGCCGGTTACAACTGGGATTTTAGGGTGCACTCTCTCTAATCTCCACTATGAGAACACTTGGCTGATTGTAGGAGATACCAAAAAGAAAGCATTTAAAGTGACTGAAAAGTCTCATGTTTTTTTCCCTATAAAAATGACAAACGTGTTATACCTACCTGCTCTGTTGCAGTGGATTTGCACAGGGCAGCCCAGATCCTCCTCTTCTCGGGTCTCTCTTCTGTACTCCTGGCCCCTCCCTCCTGTTTAGTGCCCCCTACAGCAAGCAGCTTGGTATGGGGGCACCTAAGCTGAGTCACAGCTCTGTGTGTCCGTTCAGACAGGGAGCCCCAACCTGGCCCCGTCCCCTCCATCTCCTGATTGGCTAGCCGTGGCAGCCAATGGTCTCAGCCAATCAGGAGGGAGAATCTCAGATGGCTGAGACACTCGTGAACATTGCTAGACAGAGAGGGACCTCAGGTAAGTATTAGGAGGCTGGGGGGGGGGGGGCTGCTGTACACAGAAGGTGTTTTATCTTAATGCATAGAATGCATTTTTTTTTTCCTTTTTGTCACTTAGCGACCCGGCCAGTAACACACTTCCTGTCATAGGTTGTCTCCACTCTGGATGTAGGGACAACAGAAACACACTTGGATTGTCGATCGTTCTCGATCTGGCAAGAAAGAAGTATTAGATGTCCTATCAGATTCAGATGGACTAACAAATTAAAGCTGAACTCCAGGCTCACTTTTTCAGCAGGTAGATGTTTTTTCCCCACTTCTGGGATAAAGGTTTTACATACATAAATAAAAGATGACACGGGCGCCCTTTATATGTTTGTCTGGTGTTCAGATTGCCAATACATTTTTAAAATACGTTACAGCTGAACTTCAGAAAAATATTAAATAATATGGTTAGGTATTAAAAAAAAATGTTATTTTTATAGTATATGCAACTAGCAAAAATAACTAGTATAAATGACTGAATTTGACATGACAATTTTAAGCTTTTATAATCCCCTGTACAGCAGCAATCAGGGGCCAATTCTGCCTTTACCCATGCTTCCAAAGAAACATGCTGGCAGGAGGGGAGAGCAGAAGGTTGACCACATCAGTCTGTTGCTGCTTCTTCACTGTCCAATCACAGGCTGGGAAGAGACTTAGTTGTGTTGCTTAAAGTAGGACTGCAACTTACAATTACAGTGGGAATAGAAAAGACTCACCCCCTTTAAAATAATCACTTTGCAGCCTGAAATGAAGACACTCAGTTTTTGTTTTATCCAGTTGTATTTATTAGTGTAACTTATAATATCCAAGTGAAAGATATAACACCAACATGTCAGAAAAAAATAAAATTACCACCTTAAATGCTCCTTGAAGATTCTAAGGTCACATGGAAAAAGGTGTTATGGTCAGATGAGAATAAAATTGAATTATTTGGCCTCACCGCCAAACCATATGTCTGGTGGAAATCCAATACAGTTCACCATCCAAAGAACACCATCCCTACAGTAATGCATGGAGGTGGTAATATCCTGTTATGGGGGTGTTTCTCTGCAGCAGAGACTGGAGCACTTGTCAGGATAGAAGGAAAAATGGATGGGGCAAAATACCATCAAATTCTTGGGGAAAATATGCTGCTCTCTACCAGAAAGTTGTTAATGGAAAGAAGGTTTACAATGACCCAAAGCACACAGCAAAATTGACCACACAGTGGTTGAAGGAGAAAAAGGTGAATGTCCTTGCATGGCTTAGAGCCCAGACTTAAACCCCATCGAAAATCTGTGGAATGACTTGAAGACTGCAGTCCACAAACGGTCACCATCAAATTTGGTTTGATAAGATCCAGGGACTTTAGGTTAACTTTAATTAGATTGCAGTCTGCTAGTTATCAGTAATCAGGTTTGAGAAGAGGCGGTGAAGCACAGGTTAACTAATGCTGGCCTCATTCCCAGTCATCCCCAGATTGGGTTAAATAACTGCAGCAGAAGCTGTTGTTTAGGAAACAGGTAATTTAGTAGACTGAATAAGGCAATAGCCCGGCGATTTTTACACATCTCAGCCAGGTGACCTGTGTCTTTTTTAATATTACGGGTAACACAATACATGGATGATAATCACCGTCTGCTAAAAAAAAAAGCTGATATTCAGATAATTGTGTCTTTGTGAGCACTTCATTTGCATTTATCCTTTATTTTTGTAACAAGCCTATTAATGAAACCTACTCATTCCCTTCTCTTCCCAGAAACAGTTTATGTATATTTATTATTGTGCAACCTTTTTTTTGTAGACTCAAATTACATGTCATGTTTTATACCTCACAATGGCAGCCTCCTGTCCTCAGACCAGAATCATTTCTATTTTACTAATTATTGAGCTTATTCAGGTCACAGTAGCTCTGGCTGACAGGCACAGTGTAGACACCCACAGCAACCAGTCAACTATCATTAGTTTGGCCAGTGGAGGCCGCTCCATTAGGAGCGCAGGGACGCCGCCCCCCTAATCCGGAATGCATGGATTTCATTGGGGTTTTTTTTTTTTTTTTTTTTTAAGCACATGATTAGAGGCTGAGGCTTTATTTGGCTTCAAAAAAGGGTGGGCTCAGGGTGCAGAGCACTGCGCCCTGAGCCCACCCATTTGTGTGACCATAGCAAATTAATATTCGCTATTGTTTTCTTGCTTCTCCTCCCAGCCATTCAGGAAGCGGGTCTCAAGACCCGATTGGCCGAGGGGAGAAGCGATCGTATTGGCCTCTGAGGTGGAAGTTGTCGAGGAGGAGGATTTATTTATTTCAGGTATTTATATAGCGCCATCAATATACGCAGTGCTTTATATATACATTGTACGTTCACATCAGTCCCTACCCTCAAGGAGCTTACAATCTAAGGTCCCTAACTCACATTCATACATACTAGGGACAATTTTGACAGGATCCAATTAACCTACCAGCATGTGTTTTGGAGTGTGGAAGGAAACAGGAGTACCCGGAGGAAACCCACGCAGACACACAGGGAGAACATGCAAACTCCAGGCAGGTAGTGTCGTGGTTGGGATTCAAACCAGTGACCCTTCCTACTGCTAGGCGAAAGTGCTATCCACTACACCACTGTGCCAGATGAACCACGGAGGAGGAGGATTTGCAGGGTGAAGCTGCTGAGGAGGAGAAGACACAGGAAGGAGCTGAAGCTGCCCGCGACCTAGATTGGGTAAGTGCGGGGCTGGTAGGCAGGTGAGCGAGCGACGGAGGGGTTTGACTGATCGACCGACCAAACGGGGGAGCGGGGTGGCTGGTGGTTTGTTTGAAAAAAGTTACTGTAAATCATGCTACCTGTCACGCTGACTCACAAACAGGCCGAGAGCTGTCAGTGTGCTAGGAGTGTTTAGTGAGCGCACAACCTCGGACGCCCGTGGACGCATATGTTCATTGGCTGGGAGTTAAGGCCCACCCGCCCTGTCGCTGAATATGCAGTGGCAGGAAGTAGTTAAAGTGAAAGTAAACTTCTGAATTTGATTTTACCTACAGGTAAGCTTATAATAAATCTTGGTAAGTGCAGCGCAAAGTAACTAGTGATATATGTATTTAAAACCACTTCAATACCAAGGGCGTCATATGACGTCCTGGGCTTTGAGCAGGTATATCTGAATGATGCTTGTAGTTACAGACATCATTCAGATATTGCCGGTTTCAGCCGGCGAATCTCTACACCATGGGAATGATCATAGCGGCCGTTCCGCCGCTTGATCGTTCCTATGGGAGGCGAGAGGGGATGACCCCCCTCCTGCCGTCCTCCGGTGCTTGCTCCGACTCACCGTTACGATTGGTGAGGCGGAGAGTGGATCCGCCGGCGCCAGGATGTAGATCATAGAGATTTCCGGCGGACCAGATGGTCCCCGGAGTCTCTATGATCGTCGGAGGCCGGGCGCGATGTTATGACGTCACGCCCGGCCTCTCCATTAAAAAAAACGGCGCCGATTCGGCTGGGAAGCGGCGATCGTTTTATTTTTTTTGTTTTATTTCAGGCTTCCCAGCCTAGTGGTGAGATATGGGGTCTTATTGACCCCATATCTCACTATTAAGAGCACCTGACATGTCATATTGCTATTACAAGGGATGTTTACATTCCTTGTAATAGGAATAAAAGTGATCAATTTTTTTTTTTTTTCAAAAAAGTGTCAAAATAAAAAAAATAAAATATAATTAACAATAAAAAAAAAAAAATTTTTTTAAAGTGCCGCTGTCCCCGTGTGCTCGCACGCAGAAGCGAACGCATACTTAAGTCCCGCCCACATATGAAAACGGTGTTCAAACCATACATGTGAGGTATCGCCGCGAACATTGGAGCGAGAGCAATAATTTTGGCCCTAGACCTCCTCTGTAACTCAAAACATGTAACCAGTAAAAAAATTTCAAGCGTCACCTATGGGGATTTTTAAGTACCGAACATTGGCGCCATTCCACGAGCGTGTGCAATTTTGAAGCGTGACATGTTAGGTATCTATTTACTCAGCGTAACTTCATCTTTCACAAAATGCAAAAAGATTGGGCTAACTTTACTGATTTGTTGTTTTTTTAAACACAAAACAGTTTTTTTCCCAAAAAAAAACGCGTTCGAAAAATTCCTGCGCAAATACTGTGTGAGATAAAAAGTTGCAACAACCACCATTGTATTCTCTAGGGTCTTTGCTAAAAAAACATATAAAATGTTTGGGGGTTCTATGTAATTTTCTAGCAAAAAAATGATGATTTTTACATGTAGGAGCAAAGTGTCAGAATTGGCCCGGTATTGAAGCGGTTAAGCATACATTAATATATATATATATATATATATATATATATATATATATATATATATATATATATATATATATATATATATATATATATAATATTCATTAACATACATTAATGACATTGCCTGCAAAGCAAGATTAGTATGCAAAAAGGTGAGACAACATATACATAAACATATTGAGAACCTAAATGTCAAGAGACACTTAGATGAGTCCAAAGTTAAAAAAAAGTAATTTTTCAAACAGTGAAAAATAGGTGGATATTCCGACTTCCAGCCAAGGATGACCGACAGAGATGTGTGCTCAATTCAGCAAGGAAACAATATTCACCATCAAATGTGCTACCACCACCAGTGAAGGTAATAGGGTACTCTTACCAAATGGTGTGGCCTATCTGCCAGCAGCAGAGAGCCAAACAAGCAAAGCTGATGGGGTCTTTAACATCACAGGAACCAGCATGTGGATTGTACAGCAGTGCAGATGTGACAATCAAGCTTTCAAGGACCAACATCAAGAAAGCATAATGATCCAAGCTCAGCATAGAGAGACTCATCGCCTCCACTAGTCAACAAGAAGGAGTCATACAGGAAAAAAAGATCTACACATAGCATAAAATCCTTGGCAAAAAAAATTATTAAATAAAGTATTGCACTTTCATCAATGGATCACAAAGAAGAAGAACGCAGTGATGTGGATCCAACCCAAACTACATTAATACTGTGGGGCAGGGCCGTCTTTAAGGCAGGGAAAAAGGGGCAGCTGCCCTGGGCCCTGTCATTGTTGTGGGGCCCAAAGCTGCCTCATACTTGCCAACTATCCCAGTTTAAATTCCCTTGTCCCTTGCAGATTTAGTCTTGTGCCGTGTCCCGATATCTCAGTGTGAAGTGCTGCTACTAATGCTGCCCAGCTCTGTCCTGTTGTTGTGTACAGATGACTCACCTGCAGACCCTGTGTTTACATGTAAATAACCGGCATTCATATGTAAATAACGGCAGCATTCATATGTAAATAGCAGCTACATTCATATGTAAATAGCTGAGGCCGATGACAACCAGTGAGCAGTATTACTGTACAGTAATCTCTAGCAACCAACCAATAAGCAGAAATCATGTGCTGTAACCTCTAGCAAATAATCAGTGATCCTTAATGTGTGCTGTAACCTCTGGCAACCAATCGTAATCGCTGCCTGATCTGATACAGTAAGCTGATTTTAAGTCTAGCTGGTATTTATTGTATGTCTCAGAGCAGGTGGAGAGCGAAATTGCATGGGGGGGGGGGGCCAAAAAATTTTTTGCCCAGGGTCTAATCAATATTAAAGATGGCCCTGCTGTGGGGCCAGTAAGATTTAAATTCATATATCCAGAAAGTTTCGAGACGCGATACACCCCTAATCCTGGACTCACCTCTCCAGTGTGAAATGACAGAGCAATTTTCACTCAAATGTGACAGCACCGAAAGTTGAAAATTGTCCTGGGCAGGAAGGAGGTACAGTGGGGACGGAAAGTATTCAGACCCCCTTAAATTTTTCACTCTTTGTTATATTGCAGCCATTTGCTAAAATCATTTAAGTTCATTTTTTTCGAATCAGTAGCCCTGGCCCCTTGTCCCGGCTGAGGGAGAGGCCGGATGTGGGCGCTGGGATAGAGCGGACGCCGAGCTCGTCCTGTGTCTGCGCTGTACGAGTCTTCCCGACATGCTGCCAATCGGGGATGAGGCTGCATAGCCCCCGCGTACCCGCGGCCCCCTGTATGTGACCTCTCACTCGGATCCCCTTTGCTATAACACGTGACACAGGGACATGCCGCACACAGAACACAAACACATTGTGCAGTAAACTGGGACCATAGTCGCATTAGAATGAGAATGTAAAAATATTGGGGACTGTTTTGCAACTGAAAGGACCCCATGTTTTATTAACTTTCCTGCATAATTTACCGCATCAACTTGTACCTTTACACCTGTATCTTATTCTGAGGAGGCTGTGTAGGAGGGTGAATTGTGTTCCCCAACTGGTGACTTGAACTGAAAGACCAATAAGACTGTACCTTGTACATGACAGACGAACCTCATTTCAGCCTAAACGAAGGAGAGGGTGGTGGATGATATACATGGTAAGGCAACTCTTTCGGGCAGATTTCCCTCCCTTATAACTAACAGATGAACAAGAGCAAAATGTTCCCCTGGGGTGGGATTTTGAAGGCATTACCACAAAAAGTATATTGATAGTAAGAAATATTTTATTACAAAAACAGAAATATAACACACAATAATCAAAGTATACCATAACACATAAAAATACAAATATAGAATTGCATCGGGAGTGCAGGTAACAACAAGAGGTGGTATATGTCACACACGACAATAAATGAAAACCAGACTGATATTATAAGATGGAGTGGGTCTCACTAAACCGACGCGTTTCGGAAAGTCCTTCGTCAGGGTTTGACGAGTGAGAGTTACCATCTATTAAATATTGTAAAAACAAAAAAGTGTCAAAATAGTTAGTGTCAAATACATGCATAAAGTAGTATGTCCCCCACACCCCAAGTGTGAGAGAGTACACACTTACCCAATGCAAAATAAAAAACGAACAATCAGCGCATAAAATCAGCTCTGCTGTGGTGTCCCAGGCCGCATGCATATGTTAGAAGTCCAAGAGTAGGTGGGCAGAATGCTATGAACAGATCCGTATAAGGAGTGCTCTTCCCCTAAATGCTGAGGAGACGCCGCGTCCAAATAGGGCGCAGCGCCTGTGCGCAGGCTGGGGTCCAACTGGATCTTCGGACCTAGAATTGTATGAACCATATCATGAGAGAGGGCCAATAACATATAAGAAAACTAATACTACTAAATATGGTGAAGTCTGAAGAAAACAAAATTCTAAAGAAAGCACCAGAAAAGTATATCTGCATGTATAAAAAATAAAGGCCAGGAGCATACCTATTTCAGGTATGCTCCTGGCCTTTATTATTTTTTATACATGCAGATATACTTTTCTGGTGCTTTCTTTAGAATTTTGTTTTCTTCAGACTTCACCATATTTAGTAGTATTAGTTTTCTTATATGTTATTGGCCCTCTCTCATGATATGGTTCATACAATTCTAGGTCCGAAGATCCAGTTGGACCCCAGCCTGCGCACAGGCGCTGCGCCCTATTTGGACGCGGCGTCTCCTCAGCATTTAGGGGAAGAGCACTCCTTATACGGATCTGTTCATAGCATTCTGCCCACCTACTCTTGGACTTCTAACATATGCATGCGGCCTGGGACACCACAGCAGAGCTGATTTTATGCGCTGATTGTTCGTTTTTTATTTTGCATTGGGTAAGTGTGTACTCTCTCACACTTGGGGTGTGGGGGACATACTACTTTATGCATGTATTTGACACTAACTATTTTGACACTTTTTTGTTTTTACAATATTTAATAGATGGTAACTCTCACTCGTCAAACCCTGACGAAGGACTTTCCAAAACGCGTCGGTTTAGTGAGACCCACTCCATCTTATAATATCAGTCTGGTTTTCATTTATTGTCGTGTGTGACATATACCACCTCTTGTTGTTACCTGCACTCCCGATGCAATTCTATATTTGTATTTTTATGTGTTATGGTATACTTTGATTATTGTGTGTTATATTTCTGTTTTTGTAATAAAATATTTCTTACTATCAATATACTTTTTGTGGTAATGCCTTCAAAATCCCACCCCAGGGGAACATTTTGCTCTTGTTCATGTTATTAAGGGATGTGGCATACCTTTTTCTGTTTGCTACTTCTGGTCAGAACCTCCTTTTTTTCTCTATTATGGTAGTAGATACCAATCCCCGCATTTTCTGACGAGCAGTAGTAAACTATCAATACTTTTTCTTTGTTGGGCTTTTTTCGCCCACTTTATCTACCTTACTATTTTTGATTTTGAATTTCCTTTATTTTGTGATTCATATACATATCTTTTCGTATATTCTTTTGTTGTAAACGTACAGATCATGGCTAACTATGTGGGGAGTAATTGGGACAGCCTCATGTCGGGTTATCTGGACGAATATGGTAAGAATGAACATATTGAATCTGAAATCAAAGGATTGTTTGTGAAATTAACCAAATTTCTTGAGAAAAAATCATCCCTATATTGGCACATTAGGTCCTTCCGTGACTACATCAATGACAACATGAATCCACTAGGACTCAGGGTCCAGATCTTCCCTAATTTGGAGGGTCTGGACACTGAGTTTAAGAATGCCTGGGAAAAAATCTTACGTACCTGTTCCAAAGACATGATGGAACTTCTCATCACCGAATATCAGAAACGATCGAATGCGCTGGATGGCGAAATTCAAACTATCTGTTTGAAACTCCAACCACTCCAAACCCACAAGACATACATAGATAGAGAGATCAAACTCAAAAAACATCTCAAGGATTTTAATAGGGACATCCTTATTAAAAAAGAAACCAAATTAAGTAGGGATCGTGGCGCATTTGAGGAAAATAGGGCCTATAGGTGGAACCAACCACAATCCAAAAATGCTAACAAATTTAGGAACAGAAGGGACCATTACTCTGCTGTCTCCAATTCCTCTTCAAGCATTTCCTCTACTTCCTCACTGATTCCCCCTAAAACCAAAAAGGGAACCCGTTCCCATCAAAGTGAAAACAGATCTCAGGGAACAAGGACTCAAAATGTGAACACAATGGAGGGGACACAATGTTCAACGATGGGGATAGGTAGACAAACAGGAGGGCTCGGTGGAGGTTCCACCAATACCCCCCTTATACCTCCGGTGCATAACACAAACTTACCTCCAGTTACCAGATCCAAAACCACCCATCAGGCCAACGATAGACAGGACGCTGTCCCTTTAGCGGAAGCACTTTTAAACAAAGTTACAAATCGAACTTAGAGCGAGGTGAAGAGGCGGATTTCATAGATGCTGCTGAACGCCCCCACGGGACCTTCAGCATCGTCAACCTCTCATCCCACACCCTCACAGAGGGGGAAAAACACTTGCTCCAAAAGGGACTGGGGTTCTGCCCCAACGAGAATATGGATAGATTCGAGGTTGTTAAAGACCTCGAATTATTTGCACGTAAACTAATGCTAAAAAACATGTATCAGAAACCCCAGGGGTCCATGGATCTTACACCCCAGGAAAATCAAGCTATTGACCAACTGGTGTCGCTTTTGGAGGAAAGCGACACAACTGATCTCATTGATCGCATTGATCTACCCTCCGTGCTTTCTCTTCCCCTGGTAAACAGGGAGGTGCCGGCCTGTGAGTCAGATCAGAGGTCCAAACTTAAAAAGAAATCAGTCCAATTCCCACCTCCTAGCTCCAATCCATGTATTTCTACATTCCTTAAATTGGTACATAAAGACATTGAAAAAATGCGTATTCGCACCCCCAGTGAGACAAACACCAACTTGGCTGACAGACAGGCACTCAAGGAACTTGGTGACAATAAATCCATAGTCATCAAGCCCTCGGATAAGGGTGGGAACATTGTCCTGATGGACAATGCCCAATACATCCTAATGTGCAATAAAATCCTTATGAACAAAAATTGGTACAAAAAAATTTCTAGTGATCTGATTAACAGATTTTACCAGGAATATTATTCCCTCGTGGACACGGCATACAACAACAAAGTTATTAACAAGACAGTATGGGAATACATTAGAGTTAAATTCCCAATTGTACCAACTTTTTACTCACTCCCTAAAATTCATAAAGACAGTCAGAATCCCACAGGGAGACCAATCATCTCGGGGAGGGGATCCATCAGCGAACATGCCAGCCGTTTGATTGATGAGTACCTCAAACCTCATGTCACCAGTTTACGGTCATACGTCAAAGACACTATCCACTTCCTTAAAATTATTGACAATCTCACCATACCGGATAATGCTTATCTCGTGACGATCGACGTAGAGGCCCTGTATAGCTCTATTCCCCATACCGGTGGACTTAGGGCTGTTAAAAAGGCCATCTTTCAGAGACAGGATGGTGACTGGACATACAATGACTTCATTTTACAACTGTTGGAATACATTTTATACCATAACGTTTTTTCTTTTGATGGTTCCCACTTCCTCCAGGTACAGGGGGTGGCAATGGGGACTTGTTGTGCCCCGTCCTATGCCAACCTGTACCTGGGGGAGTGGGAAACTACCTTTCTCAGTGATGAGGACTCGTCGATGTATACGAGCCACTTTTTATTGTGGCTCCGATACATCGACGACATTTTCACCATCTGGGATGGCCCTATAGAACTCTTACAATCATGCTTGATGAGCATGAACAGAAACTGCTTCAATCTCAATTTCACTATGGCATTCAGTCGCAGTGAGATCGCATTTCTGGACGTTATGGTTAGTAGGGACTGGGATGGTGGACTCAGCAGTGGCCTCTTTCGGAAGGCCACTGCTGGGAATACCATCCTACATGCTTCAAGCTTTCACCCAGCAAGTCTCATCAAATCTATACCATATAGTCAATATTTGAGGGTGCGTAGAAATTGCACCGACGAAGCGACTTTTAAGAAAGAGGCAAACAATCTGCGCGAGAGACTCCTTGAGAGAGGTTACTCTCGTACCTCTCTCAAAAAAGCTTACAAACGGGCCACCACACGCAGCAGACAATCCCTTATTTACTCGCAAAAAGACAAGACTCAGGATAATTCCCTGCGTATCATCACAAAGTACTGTAACCAACATTTTGAAGTCAGGAAAATTGTGTCCAAATACTGGCACATTCTCACCATGGACCCCAACTTACAGAGACTCCTCCCTGAGAGTCCCCTCTTCACTTTCAGAAGGGCTTCTTCTCTTTCCTCCAGATTGGTCAGAAGTGAATTTAGGGACGAAAAATTTGCCCAGCATTGCAAGTACAGGGGTACTTTTATGTGTGGGGCCTGCGGATACTGTAGATTTATGTACACTACAAAAAATCCTATTTTACCTAATGGCAGTGTCTTCAGGCCCAAGCATTTTGCAAACTGTAAGACGAAAGGGGTGGTCTACATGCTCCGGTGTGATTGCGGATGTTTCTATGTCGGGAAAACCAAACTGGAATTCTGGCATAGGGCATACCGCCACATCAGGAGCATGCAGACATGTGACCCCGATCTACCTCTGGGGAGACACACGGCCCTGGTTCACCAGGGAAAGTTTCCCAATATCAAATTTTTGATCTTGGACCGGGTCCACCCGGGCTGGAGGGGAGGAGACTGGAACAAGGACCTCCTCCAGCTCGAGCTTAGGTGGATCTATAACTTACGTGCAACCAGACCCCCTGGTTTGAACGATTCCACATGCTTCAAACCCTTCTTAGAGGGCTTTGACTCCGGGGGCATGGAAAAATAAACTTCTATCCTACCACCTCCGACTTGGCCTCTGTTCTGCTTTTACAATGCCCCCATTATGGGGAGGATGGGCCTTTGTTATATTAGGGGTTGGATATTGGTGCCTCACGGGCCATACTGGGGGTTTTACACTACCTGCTCTTGTTTTTCAGGGCAAGGAGGTTATCCCCGTTTGATCTAATCCTGTCCCAATGGGGTGAATTAGATGTTATGACCCCTTACTTGAGTGTTATGTAATTCTCTGTTTACGTATTTATCAGCATTTTCTCTCCCCATGTAACAGCTGTGTTGTGGTCTCTCACGCCATAGGTGCTTTGTTAGTTAACTAACATCGCTCATGTTCCCTCATCATGGAACACTATGTCCATAGATACGTGCTTCTCTCTTCATATTTTTAGATACTTTTTTGGTTATGCATGCCCAATTTCTTGGGTGACACCTTTAATATTTGCCCCCCTCTGCTGTGATGTGCGCAGACCCGGCACGGAAAGGCTTCCCCTCTTTGGGGACACTAGAGAGGTAGCCGTTTTTCGGCTCCTCCCTTCCGGGTCTGACTCAGCGTTAGCTGAACTCAGCCCCGGCTTCCCGTGCCGGTGGGATTGGACGGCGGCGCGCGTCCCCGGGGCGGGGCCCCGTGACGTCAGCCGTGACGGTGCGTTCCAGCCTGGCTAACGCACATGCGCGGTGGGGAACCGGGGCCGGCGTGCGTGGGGGGGCGCGGCGCGGTCCACTTCCAGGGGGTCCAGGATTGGACGAGGAGGACGGGATGCCGTTTCATAGGCTGTCTGCTTGACAGCTGTGGTGAACGGGAGGAGACAACTCAGGGAACACACGGCGCCCAGCTGATTGTCATCACAATCAGCTGGGAGTGCCTCCACTGTGAATATATACCTTAGCCCATCCACTCTGATCTTGTGATCGGAGGTGGACGGTGCACCAGTGCTGCGCTCTTGGCTGTCATAGGTAATATACTCTGATGGATTGGGGGCATTTACTAGATTTTACTTTGGAGAACACCTCATTGCATGGTGTTCTCTATACATCTTTACTTGTCCATTTACTTTACTTTGGAGCTTACCCTCTTTCCCTTTGTCTTTTAACAATAGGTTCTTACTCTTTGGCCAGCCCATTAACTGGTACGGTGTTATATGAGCCTCTCCTCCCTTCCCTACATTACACACTGTAGGTGTCCCCCCCAGTTCCAAATTTCAGGTATGCTCCTGGCCTTTATTTTTTATACATGCAGATATACTTTTCTGGTGCTTTCTTTAGAATTTTGTTTTCTTCAGACTTCACCATATTTAGTAGTATTAGTTTTCTTATATGTTATTGGCCCTCTCTCATGATATGGTTCATACAATTCTAGGTCCGAAGATCCAGTTGGACCCCAGCCTGCGCACAGGCGCTGCGCCCTATTTGGACGCGGCGTCTCCTCAGCATTTAGGGGAAGAGCACTCCTTATACGGATCTGTTCATAGCATTCTGCCCACCTACTCTTGGACTTCTAACATATGCATGCGGCCTGGGACACCACAGCAGAGCTGATTTTATGCGCTGATTGTTCGTTTTTTATTTTGCATTGGGTAAGTGTGTACTCTCTCACACTTGGGGTGTGGGGGACATACTACTTTATGCATGTATTTGACACTAACTATTTTGACACTTTTTTGTTTTTACAATATTTAATAGATGGTAACTCTCACTCGTCAAACCCTGACGAAGGACTTTCCGAAACGCGTCGGTTTAGTGAGACCCACTCCATCTTATAATATCAGTCTGGTTTTCATTTATTGTCGTGTGTGACATATACCACCTCTTGTTGTTACCTGCACTCCCGATGCAATTCTATATTTGTATTTTTATGTGTTATGGTATACTTTGATTATTGTGTGTTATATTTCTGTTTTTGTAATAAAATATTTCTTACTATCAATATACTTTTTGTGGTAATGCCTTCAAAATCCCACCCCAGGGGAACATTTTGCTCTTGTTCATGTTATTAAGGGATGTGGCATACCTTTTTCTGTTTGCTACTTCTGGTCAGAACCTCCTTTTTTTATAACTAACAGATGATCAGTAGATGCACGGCTGGCCGCGATTGTAAACGAGCTGCAGGTTCTAATATCGCCTAGAAGGAAAGGTAGCAGATTTAGCATTGGTGTGCTCGGTGAATCCAACGACGAACCTATACATTCGGGGAGGGCCTCATCCTCCTCACCCCCTTTTTTTTTTTTGTATTGGCGCAGCGAACTGGGCTGCAGACATCTCGACAGGAGACAGGGGGAAATGAGGGGCAAAGCTGGACGAGGGGCTTCAGGTAATCCACCTAGAGTAAGTGCTAGCCCAGGAACTATAAAAAAATGTATGACCCAAGAAGGTGATAAAGAAAGTCCGGGGAGATCATCAGGAGCCAAAAACAAAGCAACTGAGAGCTCACAGAAGAATGGATTAAAGAAACAACTGGAAGACTCAGATAATGCAGCAGGAGGAAGTGAGACGCCACTAGACGAACCCACAATGGATACTCGACAAAAAAAACAGCTACCAACAAAAGATGAAATGGCGGAAATGTTCGCGAAATTGGAAGCGTCAATAAAAGGCGAAATTGCAACTCTGCACAAAGGTATGAACCATCTACTGAAAAGGGTGGAGGTCGCATAAGAAAGTTTGGCTACACAGGGAGAGGAGATAAAAATGCTTAAAGCACAGATAGCCGAGATGCAAAGGGACCAAAGAAATTTATTATATAAAATCGAGGACCAAGAGAAAATCTACCGGAGACAAGAGAGGAAAACGATGAATTACAAGAAAAAATGAACAGTATCTTTGGTCATATGATAAATAAAACAGGAACAAAAAAACACAATCAAGTTCAAAAGAATTCACTGGGTGAGGAAGCCCGCCGAAATAACAGGAGCGGTCCCAAGAGATGTTATCGCTAGATTCCACAATTTTCAGGATAAAGAACAGATTAGGATATACTTGAAAACCAACCAACCTGCTAAATATGGAGAGATCACCCTCCAAATTTTTCCTGATCTGGCGGCAGAGACCTTAGCTAGGAGAAGAACTTTAAAACCCCTGCTGGATCAGTTGAAGACGCACAATATTCAATATTCGTGGGGATTCCCGGCTTGCCTAATAGGACGCAAAGAGGGAAAATCGGCAACTTTAAGGTTCCCAGAAGATACGCCTAAATTCTGTAAACATTTTGAGATACCAATAATAGAAATCCCGGGATGGTGGAAAAAACGGGTAAACTGAGAAAACGCAGAAGAACAGCAGACGTGGCAACCAGTAAATCAATCTAGACGACGATAATTGAAATATTAATACGTGTAATTTGAAGCCAAAGAAATCAGACCACTGTATGCTGACTAGCGGCTAGGGGCGGAGTGTGGGTGGGATGGGGGCTGGCGGGGGGGGGACGGGGGGTTTTGGGCAGTGGCGGACACCTCCCCCCTAAAACTACAACTGGGGGGGGTGAACGGGCTCTGCCGAGTGTCAACATCCGAGTTCAACCTCGAAGGGGTTAACCGGTTAGCCAAGTGGTGGGAGGAGGGCTGCGTTTTTTTTTTTTCCATTTGGGGCTAGGGGGATGCTAGCCCACCCCGGGGGAATGGGACGGGGGGAGGGTAGGGGGGGGTTGGGGGGGTTAGGGAGAGGGTTTGGGTGGGTGAGGGTGGTGGGAGTGTGGGGTGGGTGGAGGGGGGGTTACCAGAATAAGATTAGGAAGAGTTTCCGAGTCAATGGCTCCTACCCACTATATGGTTTAGCAATCCGAGAGTAAGAAAAGATGTCTAGGTTAAATATATCTTATAATGTAAGGGGCTTGAACTCCCCCGTAAAACAAGCCAATATATTAAGTGAGCTAAAATTCTTGAAAGCTGAGGTTGTTATGCTCCAGGAGACACATTTTTGTATCTATTTTGTATCTATATATTGTATTTAAGTAACTGCCAAAAAATTTACTCCAGGGAGTTCCCAGTATGGTTCTATGGAGACTCCCCGATTAAGGGAGCAAAAGGTGTTGCCACTGGGTTTGCCAGAGAGGTAAGGTTTGAGTTGGAAGAGAGAAGGACCGACTCAGAAGGACGATATATCTTTCTGAGAGGTAAAATAAATGGATCAGCCTGTTCTCTGGCAAACATCTATGGCCCAAATAAGAACACAACCAAATATGTAATGGGTGTCTTGGCCAAGTTCGAGGAATTTAAGAAGGGGGGGCCATAATAGCCGGGGATTTCAACTTGTGTCTGGATCCAGTGAAGGACAGTACGTCCCATGCACGGGGGTTAGGCGGAGTTTGGGTGAATAAATTCAAAAAGAAGCTGCACCAGCTCCAGCTCGCGGATGTTTGGAGGATACAGCACAATAATCTAAGAGACTATACTTTCTACTCCCACGTGCATGGGATGTATTCACAAATTGATTTTTTTTCTGGTTGAACATAGACTACTGGAGGCGGTCACCGATACGGGTATAGGTAACATTCCCTTTTTTTTAGACCACGCCCCGGTGAGTCTCCAAATGAAAATAGGGATACCCCAAACACAGGGTACTGGCTGGAGATTGAATGAGGAGCTCCTCCAAGACAAAGACGTTGAAAAGAGGATTAAAGAAGAACTAGACCTGTACTTTAAAATAAACGTGCCTGCGGAGACAACTGAGGCCACAGTCTGGGAGGCCCACAAAGCTTACATTAGGGGCATACTAATGATGGCAGGATCAGAAAAAAAAAGAGAAGGGCAAATGAGAAGAATGCCTTGTTAAAGATAATCCACGAGTTGGAGCAACAACACAAGACATCGTGAGACGGGGAGGTGTTGTCTAGACTACACAGGAGAAGGGAAGAGTTGAGGGACTTAACGGAGCAGGAAATGCGTAAGGCTTATAACCTAGTGAAAAAAGACAGATATATAAATGGCAATAAACTGGGGAAATTACTAGCAAGGGCTCTAAAAAAAAAAGAAAAATACTAATTATATTGAGCAAATAAGGACAGAGTCTGGGGAAATCAAACATAGAACATGTGATATAGCGAAAATCTTCCAAGAATTTTATGGAGGACTGTATGCTATTAATATAAAAAACGCACAAGAAATCAAAGGAAGCAAAAGTGAGAAAATGAAAAAGTTTCTAAAGGAGGCGAGGCTACCCAAGATAACTGAGAGCGATAAAATCATATTAGAGGCCCCAATTACAGAGCAAGAGATTAAGAAAGCCCTACAGGAAATCCCAACTGGTAAAAGCCCCGGGCCCGGTGGGCTGACTGCCCTATATTATAAAAATTTCAGGACCTATTAATCCCCAAAATGTGTTCTTACATGAATGGTATTGGGGAGAAATGGGAGATGAGGAAAGAAGCACTAGAGGCCTGTATTGCTATAATATGGAAAGAAGGAAAAGATAACATGTTGTGCTAGAGTTAAAGGCCCATATCACTCTTAAACGTCGACACAAAGCTATTCGCTAAAATCCTAGCTGACAGGATGAAACGGATAATGTATTGTTATATCGTGGAAAAAGCCACAATGATGTGAATATCTATAGGGACGAGATTGAACTGCAAAGTTGAAAACATAGCCCCTGAAAATACTTCGCTGAAGTGGCAAAGAAAAAAAAATAAATAATTTTTTCCTCATTAACCACTTAAGGACCGCCTAACGCCGATTTACGTCGGCAAAGCGGCACGGGCAGGCAAAATCACGTACATGTACGTGATTTGCCTTCCGCGGGTGGGGGGTCCGATCGGACCCCCCCCCGCCGCCCGAGGCGGTCCCGTTCTGTTCCCCGGCGATCCGAGATGAGGGGGAGGCCATCCGTTCGTGGCCCCCCCCTCGCGATCGCCGCCGGCCAATGGGAACACTCCTTTGCTGCTGTATGCTAAACAGCAGCAAAGGAAATGATGTCATCTCCCCTCGGCTCGGTATTCCGTTCCAGCGCCGAGGGGAGAAGACATCAATGTAAGTGCACAACACACTACACACACAGTAGAACATGCCAGGCATACAAAACACCCCGATCCCCCCCCCGATCGCCCCCCGATCCCCCCCCAATCACCCCCCCCCCCCTGTCACAAACTGACACCAGCAGGTTTTTTTTTTTTTTTTTTTTCTGATTACTGCATAGTGTCAGTTTGTGACAGTTACAGTGTTGGGACAGTTAGTATTACCCCCCTTTAGGTCTAGGATACCCCCCTAACCCCCCCTAATAAAGTTTTAACCCCTTGATCACCCCCTGTCACCAGTGTTGCTAAGCGATCATTTTTCTGATCGCTGTATTAGTGTCGCTGGTGACGCTAGTTAGGGACGTAAATATTTAGGTTCGCCGTCAGCGTTTTATAGTGTCAGGGACCCCCATATACTATCTAATAAATGTTTTAACCCCTTGATTGCCCCCTAGTTAACCCTTTCACCACTGATCACCGTATAAACGTTACGGTTGACGCTGGTTAGTTTGTTTATTTTTTATAGTGTCAGGGCACCCGCCGTTTATTACCGAATAAAGGTTTAGCCCCCTGATCGCCCGGCGGTGATATGCGTCGCCCCAGGCAGTGTCAGATTAGCGCCAGTACCGCTAACACCCACGCACGCAGCATACGCCTCCCTTAGTGGTATAGTATCTGTACAGATCAATATCTGATCCGATCAGATCTATACTAGTGTCCCCAGCAGTTTAGGGTTCCCAAAAACGCAGTGTTAGCGGGATCAGCCCAGATACCCGCTAGCACCTGCGTTTTGCCCCTCCGCCCGGCCCACCCAAGTGCAGTATCGATCGATCGCTGTCACTTACAAAACACTAAACGCATAACTGCAGCGTTCGCAGAGTCAGGCCTGATCCCTGCGATCGCTAACAGTTTTTTTGGTAGCATTTTGGTGAACTGGCAAGCAAGCACCAGGCAGCGTCAGGTTAGCGCCAGTAGCGCTAACACCCACGCACGCACCGTACACCTCCCTTAGTGGTATAGTATCTGTACGGATCAATATCTGATCCGATCAGATCTATACTAGCGTCCCCAGCAGTTTAGGGTTCCCAAAAACGCAGTGTTAGCGGGATCAGCCCAGATACCTGCTAGCACCTGCGTTTTGCCCCTCCGCCCGGCCCGGCCCACCCAAGTGCAGTATCGATCGATCACTGTCCCTTACAAAACACTAAACGCATAACTGCAGCGTTCGCAGAGTCAGGCCTGATCCCTGCGATCGCTAACAGTTTTTTTGGTGGCGTTTTGGTGAACTGGCAAGCACCAGCCCCAGGCAGCATCAGGTTAGCGCCAGTACCGCTAACACCCACGCACGCAGCATACACCTCCCTTAGTGGTATAGTATCTGAACGGATCAATATCTGATCCGATCAGATCTATACTAGCGTCCCCAGCAGTTTAGGGTTCCCAAAAACGCAGTGTTAGCGGGATCAGCCCAGATACCTGCTAGCACCTGTGTTTTGCCCCTCCGCCCGGCCCAGCCCAGCCCACCCAAGTGCAGTATCGATCGATCACTGACACTTACAAAACACTAAACGCATAACTGCAGCGTTCGCAGAGTCAGGCCTGATCCCTGCGATCGCTAACAGTTTTTTGGTAGCGTTTTGGTGAACTGGCAAGCACCAGCGGCCTAGTACACCCCGGTCGTAGTCAAACCAGCACTGCAGTAACACTTGGTGACGTGGCGAGTCCCATAAGTGCAGTTCAAGCTGGTGAGGTGGCAAGCACAAGTAGTGTCCCGCTGCCACCAAGAAGAGGACAAACAGGCCCGTCGTGCCCATAGTGCCCTTCCTGCTGCATTCGCCAATCTTAATTGGGAACCCACCACTTCTGCAGCACCCGTACTTCCCCCATTCACATCCCCAACCAAATGCAGTCGGCTGCATGAGAGGCATTTTCTTTATGTCCTACCGAGTACCCCTACCCAACAAACCCCCAAAAAAGATGTTGTGTCTGCAGCAAGCGCGGATATAGGCGTGACACCCGCTATTATTGTCCCTCCTGTCCTGACAATCCTGGTCTTTGCATTGGTGAATGTTTTGAACGCTACCATACACTAGTTGAGTATTAGCGTAGGGTACAGCATTGCACAGACTAGGCACACTTTCACAGGGTCTCCCAAGATGCCATCGCATTTTGAGAGACCCGAACCTGGAACCGGTTACAGTTACAAAAGTTAGTTACAAAAAAAGTGTAAAAAAAAAAATATATATATAAAATAAAAAAAAATAGTTGTCGTTTTATTGTTCTCTCTCTCTCTATTCTCTCTCTATTGTTCTGCTCTTTTTTACTGTATTCTATTCTGCAATGTTTTATTGTTATTATGTTTTATCATGTTTGCTTTTTCAGGTATGCAATTTTTTATACTTTACCGTTTACTGTGCTTTATTGTTAACCATTTTTTTGTCTTCAGGTACGCCATTCACGACTTTGAGTGGTTATACCAGAATGATGCCTGCAGGTTTAGGTATCATCTTGGTATCATTCTTTTCAGCCAGCGGTCGGCTTTCATGTAAAAGCAATCCTAGCGGCTAATTAGCCTCTAGACTGCTTTTACAAGCCGTGGGAGGGAATGCCCCCCCCCCCCACCGTCTTCCGTGTTTTTCTCTGGCTCTCCTGTCTCAACAGGGAACCTGAGAATGCAGCCGGTGATTCAGCCAGCTGACCATAGAGCTGATCAGAGACCAGAGTGGCTCCAAACATCTCTATGGCCTAAGAAACCGGAAGCTACGAGCATTTTATGACTTAGATTTCGCCGGATGTAAATAGCGCCATTGGGAAATTGGGGAAGCATTTTATCATACCGATCTTGGTGTGGTCAGATGCTTTGAGGGCAGAGGAGAGATCTAGGGTCTAATAGACCCCAATTTTTTCAAAAAAGAGTACCTGTCACTACCTATTGCTATCATAGGGGATATTTACATTCCCCGAGATAACAATAAAAATGATTAAAAAAAAAAAATATGAAAGGAACAGTTTAAAAATAAGATAAAAAAAGCAGAAAAATAATAAAGAAAAAAAAAAAAAAAAAAAAACACCCCTGTCGCCCCCTGCTCTCGCGCTAAGGCGAACGCAATCGGCGGTCTGTCGTCAAACGTAAACAGCAATTGCACCATGCATGTGAGGTATCACCGCGAAGGTCAGATCGAGGGCAGTAATTTTTGCAGTAGACCTCCTCTGTAGATCTAAAGTGGTAACCTGTAAAGGCTTTTAAAGGCTTTTAAAAATGTATTTATTTTGTTGCCACTGCACGTTTGTGCGCAATTTTAAAGCATGTCATGTTTGGTATCCATGTACTCGGCCTAAGATCATCTTTTTTATTTCATCAAACATTTGGGCAATATAGTGTGTTTTAGTGCATTAAAATTTAAAAAAGTGTGTTTTTTCCCCAAAAAATGCGTTTGAAAAATCGCTGCGCAAATACTGTGTGAAAAAAAAAAATGAAACACCCACCATTTTAATCTGTAGGGCATTTGCTTTAAAAAAATATATAATGTTTGGGGGTTCAAAGTAATTTTTTTGCAAAAAAAAAATAACTTTTTCATGTAAACAATAAGTGTCAGAAAGGGCTTTGTCTTCAAGTGGTTAGAAGAGTGGGTGATGTGTGACATAAGCTTCTAAATGTTGTGCATAAAATGCCAGGACAGTTCAAAACCCCCCCAAATGACCCCATTTTGGAAAGTAGACACCCCAAGCTATTTGCTGAGAGGCATGTCGAGTCCATGGAATATTTTATATTGCGACACAAGTTGCGGGAAAGAGACACATTTTTTTTTTTTTTTTTTTTTTTTTTGCACAAAGTTGTCACTAAATGTTATATTGCTCAAACATGCCATGGGAATATGTGAAATTACACCCCAAAATACATTCTGCTGCTTCTCCTGAGTACGGGGATACCACATGTGTGAGACTTTTTGGGAGCCTAGCCGCGTACGGGGCTCCGAAAACCAATCACCGCCTTCAGGCTTTCTAAGGGCGTGAATTTTTGATTTCACTCTTCACTGCCTATCACAGTTTCGGAGGCCATGGAAAGCCCAGGTGGCACAAACCCCCCCCAAATGACCCCATTTTGGAAAGTAGACACCCCAAGCTATTTGCTGAGAGGTATAGTGAGTATTTTGCAGACCTCACTTTTTGTCACAAAGTTTTGAAAATTGAAAAAAGAAAAAAAAAAATGTTTTTTCTTGTCTTTCTTCATTTTCAAAAACAAATGAGAGCTGCAAAATACTCACCATGCCTCTCAGCAAATAGCTTGGGGTGTCTACTTTCCAAAATGGGGTCATTTGGGGGGGTTTTGTGCCACCTGGGCATTCCATGGCCTCCGAAACTGTGATAGGCAGTGAAGAGTGAAATCAAAAATTTTCACCCTTAGAAATCCTGAAGGCGGTGATTAGTTTTCGGGGTCCCGTACGCGGCTAGGCTCCCAAAAAGTCCCACACATGTGGTATCCCCATACTCAGGAGAAGCAGCTAAATGTATTTTGGGGTGCAATTCCACATATGCCCATGGTCTGTGTGAGCAATATATCATTTAGTGACAACTTTATGCAAAAAAAAAAAAAAAAAAAAGTGTCACTTTCCCACAACTTGTGTCAAAATATAAAATATTCCATGGACTCAATATGCCTCTCAGCAAATAGCTTGGGGTGTCTACTTTCCAAAATGGGGTCATTTTGGGGGGTTTTGTGCCACCTGGGCATTCCATGGCCTCCGAAACTGTGATAAGTAGTGAGGAGTAAAATCAAAAATTTACACCCTTAGAAATCCTGAAGGTGGTGATTGGTTTTCGGGGCCCCGTACGCGGCTAGGCTCCCAAAAAGTCCCACACATGTGGTATCCCCATACTCAGGAGAAGCAGCTGAATGTATTTTGGGGTGCAATTCCACATAGGCCCATGGCCTGTGTGAGCAATATATCATTTAGTGACAACTTTTTGTAAATATTTTTTTTTTTTTTTTTTTTTGTCATTATTCAATCACTTGGGACAAAAAAAATAAATATTCAATGGGTTCAATATGCCTCTCAGCAATTTCCTTGGGGTGTCTACTTTCCAAAATGGGGTCACTTGGGGGGGTTTTGTACTGCCCTGCCATTTTAGCACCTCAAGAAATGACATAGGCAGTCATAAACTAAAAGCTGTGTAAATTACAGAAAATGTACCCTAGTTTGTAGACGCTATAACTTTTGCGTAAACCAATAAATATACGCTTATTGACATTTTTTTTACCAAAGACATGTGGCCGAATACATTTTGGCCTAAATGTATGACTAAAATTTAGTTTATTGGATTTTTTTTATAACAAAAAGTAGAAAATATAATTTTTTTTCAAAATTTTCGGTCTTTTTCCGTTTATAGCGCAAAAAATAAAAACCGCAGAGGTGATCAAATACCATCAAAAGAAAGCTCTATTTGTGGGAAGAAAAGGACGCAAATTTCGTTTGGGTACAGCATTGCATGACCGCGCAATTAGCAGTTAAAGCGACGCAGTGCCAAATTGGAAAAAGACCTCTGGTCCTTAGGCAGCATAATGGTCCGGGGCTCAAGTGGTTAATGTACACACAGCACCCCATATTGACAGAAAAACACAGAATTGTTGACATTTTTGCAGATTTATAAAAAAAGAAAAACTGAAATATCACATGGTCCTAAGTATTCAGACCCTTTGCTGTGACACTCATATATTTAACTCAGGTGCTGTCCAATTCTTCTGATCATCCTTGAGATGGTTCTACACCTTCATTTGAGTCCAGCTGTGTTTGATTATACTGATTGCACTTGATTAGGAAAGCCACACACCTGTCTATATAAGACCTTACAGCTCACAGTGCATGTCAGAGCAAATGAGAATCATGAGGTCAAAGGAACTGCCTGAAGAGCTCAGAGACAGAATTGTGGCAAGGCACAGATCTGGCCAAGGTTACAAAAAAATTTCTGCTGCACTTAAGGTTCCTAAGAGCACAGTGGCCTCCATAATCCTTAAATGTAAGACGTTTGGGACGACCAGAACCTTTCCTAGAGCTGGCCGTCCGGCCAAACTGAGCTATCGGGGGAGAAGAGCCTTGGTGAGAGAGGTAAAGAAGAACCCAAAGATCACTGTGGCTGAGCTCCAGAGATGCAGTCAGGAGATGGGAGAAAGTTGTAGAAAGTCAACCATCACTGCAGCCCTCCACCAGTCGGGGCTTTATGGCAGAGTGGCCCGACGGAAGCCTCTCCTCAGTGCAAGACACATGAAAGCCCGCATGGAGTTTGCTAAAAAAAAACACCCAAAGGACTCCAAGATGGTGAGAAATAAGATTCTCAGGTCTGATGAGACCAAGATAGAACTTTTTGGCTTTAATTCTAAGCGGTATGTGTGGAGAAAAAACAGGCACTGATTATCACCTTTTCAATATAGTCGCAACAGTGAAGCATGGTGGTGGCAGCATCATGCTGTGGGGGTATTTTTCAGCTGCAGAGACAGGACGACTGGTTTCAATCAAGGGAAAGATGAATGCGGCCAAGTACAAGGATATCCTGGACGAAAACCTTCTCCAGAGTGCTCAGGACCTCAGACTGGGCCGAAGGTTTACCTTCCAACAAGACAATGACCCTAAGCACACAGCTAAAATAACAAAGAAAGCTCTATTTGTGGGGAAAAAATAATACAAATTTCATTTGGGTACAGTGTTGTATGACCGCACAATTGTCATTCAAAGTGTGTCAGTGCTGAAAGCTGAAAATTGGTCTGGATAGGAGGAGGGTTTAAGTGCCCAGTAAGCAAGTGGTTAAGCATCTCTGGAGAGACCTAAAAATGGCTGTCCACCAACGTTTACCATCCAACCTGACAGAACTGGAGAGGATCTGCAAGGAGGAATGGCAGAGGATCACCAAATCCAGGTGTGAAAAACTTGTTGCATCTTTCCCAAAAAGACTCATGGCTGTATTAGATCAAAAGGGTGCTTCTACTAAATACTGAGCAAAGGGTCTGAATACTTAGGACCATGTGATATTTCAGTTTTTCTTTTTTAATAAATCTGCAAAAATGTCAACAATTCTGTGTTTTTCTGTCAATATGGGGTGCTGTGTGTACATTAATGAGGAAAAAAATGAACTTAAATGATTTTAGCAAATGGCTGCAATATAACAAAGAGTGAAAAATTTAAGGGGGTCTGAATACTTTCCGTCCCCACTGTAGAATTGCCCAGTATTGAAGTTTTTAAATTAAGGTAAATGTGACATTTTTCATATTTACCACTTTCATGTGGAACTCTAATGCCCCGTACACACGGTCGGATTTTCCAACGGAAAATGTGTGATAGGACCTTGTTGTCGGAAATTCCGACCGTGT
This sequence comes from Aquarana catesbeiana, assembly GCF_042186555.1. Taxonomy (NCBI): domain Eukaryota; kingdom Metazoa; phylum Chordata; class Amphibia; order Anura; family Ranidae; genus Aquarana; species Aquarana catesbeiana. The sequence continues at coordinate 113,606,009 of NC_133324.1, read as the reverse complement.
GTAGGCTCCATCACACATTTTCCATCTGATTTTCCGACACACAAAGTTTGAGAGCAAGATATAAAATTTTCTGACAACAAAATCCGTTGTCGGAAATTCCGATGGTGTGTACACAAATCCAACGGACAAAGTGCCATGCATGCTCAGAATAAATAAAGAGATTAAAGCTATTGGCCACTGCCCCGTTTATAGTCCCGACGTACGTGTTTTACGTCACCGCGTTCAGAACGATCGGATTTTCCGACAACTTTGTGTGACCGTGTGTATGCAAGACAAGTTTGAGCCAACATCCGTCGGAAAAAATCCTAGGATTTTGTTGTCGTAATGTCAGAACAAAGTCCGACCGTGTGTATGGGGCATAAGTTTTATTTTCTGTGGAGTCTCATAGAAAGCAGATTTTCTACTAAAACTGACCTAATAGCAAATGCATGCTCTTCTTAAAGTGGACCTTCTGTCAATTGTTCTACTTTCCATCTATTAAATCTTCTCCCCTTGTTGTTTTAACTTTGGATAGTAAAACATTGTTTTTCTGCCAGTAAATATTTTATACAGCCCACTTCCTGTTTCTTGTCTGGTCATTAGCCTAGGCTTATGGCATCATGCACAGCTCTCTCTCTCTCTCTCACTCTCATGAGAGTTTGCCAGGAAGGGAGAGGGGGTGAGTCATAAGAGGGCCAATGAATGCTGCAGAGTTGGAGGTGTGTCTGTGTAAATCCAGGAAGTGAACAGGCAGCAGCTTCAGCTCCCCACAGTTAAAATGGAGTCAGCCAGATAGAGTGGATGGAGATTTCTGCAGCATATTTGGCAAGTGCAGAATCACAGTATATATAAAATAATATGAAAAGTGGAGGGAAGCTTCAGAATGGCAAAGCTGTTTTTATTACAGATTATGTGAGCAGACTGCAGTTCCTCTTTAATTGACAATATTTTAACCAGTACATTTACAGAAAACACATTGTATGCAGCCATCTGGGGCTTTCTAAACAGAAAGCCCAGCAGTATTCCACAGCTTGGTGTTTATGAACCAGTTATATGTTTTAAGCTTTTTTTTTTAAAAGTTTTGCAATTGCAGCAAAATCCATTTTCTATATTGGTTTTGTAAAGACTTTTTGTCCCCCAACAATTTGCTAGTAATGTATGCCAGGCTAATTCCGTTTTTTAATTTTTCTGTGGATGTTGGAGAAGAATATTTTGTCCAAGTAGCGTCATTCTTCTAAATATCACATTTGACAGATTTTTCAAAGTTTTTACAGTCACCAGTCCTTATGCTGCACTACACATTGGAAATGTCAGACTTAGACTTTTATACACTGGGGAAAAACAATAAAAGGAATTGGAAAAATGTAATGGAAACATTTTTTATTGGTTTATCTTAAAAGCTCCTAAAAAGAAAAGGCCTTGCCATGCCCATTGGTCGGTGCATACAGAGACAGCAACGACTGGCATGATGTCATTTCACATGTTCACACAATAGTAAAGTGCAGTCAGATGGAAGACATTTCAGAGTGTTTGAGGGAAAGGCAAATACATGACAGTAATAATAGCTCAGAGGGCTGAAGACTATCATTAGTTTATAAATGGCCAGTAGATAATAATAAGTTCTACATCAGCTGGAAACATCAATACCTTCTCACTTCCTCTGTCAGATCCGCATCGCTGTCACACATAACTATTCCTATTCAGATTTCAGTTGCTGTAAAACCAAATCAATTTTTTAATTTTTTTTCTGTCCATGATTAATTGTGTAACACTGACCACATATAATACGCTTGCAATTATGTACCACTATGGCACAACATTATTGTAAGCCAGTCAACTATATGTAATTTTTATACACATAGCAGCGCTATTGTATAACAGTGCCTATAATTAAGGAAGGATGTTATCTTAAAGTTTAAAATCAGTGAAGGTTGTTGCCACTAAAAATTGATTGAGTTGAATGCTCTAGTTCTGCTCTAGTTCTGCATCTCCAAAAGGGCTTCTCAATGTATTGAAACAGTACGTTGGTCCTAGGTGGTAGGAAGTTTTGTGAACAAGGTTTTCCATGCCAAAAGTAAGTAAAAATGCTAAAGCCCACTGACTACCCTTAACTTGTAAACTATCCTAAACAATCAAGTACCCCCTAATTAATTCCTCCCTACCTGAACATGTAAAATAATGCTAATATTAGGAGACCTAAAGAGAATCTGTGCTGTGCCTGTTTAGGACAAAGCAACATGTTTACTCTAATGTTCCTATCTCTAGATGTCTTTCACTTACCCACCGTTTTTGTTCTGTTTAAGCTACGGGTTTGGAAAAATGTGGAATTATACCGCGCTAGAGTTTAAAACATATATATAGCTGCAACAAAAACTTTCAAATATCTCTATAGTGCAAAAAAAGTATACAAGTCCCCAGGAAGATGTCACGTATGACGAAACATGTAGGGCAGTGCTACGCGCTGACGTCATAATGCCCTGCATGACCCCGGAAGTACGGATGTTGCTGTTTTTTAGCTTGTCGGCTGTTTTTTATGTTTTATGCGGTTGCGTATGCTCGTTTTTTAGCAATAAAGGCTACCCATTTTTTAACAATACTACATTATTGGAGTATGTTCTGTCCTTTTGCACTGGTGACTTTTGTCATAGTGCGCTCCACAGACCGGACTCTTCATTTCCAATCAGGATATCGCGGAGGATTCCTTGCTGTGTCCAGAGAACTCCAGGAAGTTGGAGGTTTGTCAGACTCTGCAGAGGGCTAAATCTGCTGGCGCATAAAACCTTGCTCTTTAGGGGGTCCACCAGTTCGGGTAAGGGTCCCCACACACTGAGTGGGGTTCGCTTTGATTCAAGGATTTCCCTCCCCCTCCTCCCTCCCCCTCCTCCTCCTCCCTCCTCCTCCCCTCTCTCTTCTGGTGAAGGTGGAAGGAATCTGGATCTTATCACGCCATTGGAATTATCATTCACATTTTTTTTTCCTGTAATGGACTTAATTGTCATTTTTCATTGTTGCTGATGAGTTTTTTCATATAGACTTTCACTTATTGCTTTTTCACTCAGCACGTGTCTTATTGCAATAGTGCACTTTTTGTTTCTTTTCATTTTGTTATATGGGATCACTCACTTTATATAAGCTACGGGTTCGCCCGAGGTGTAACCACAAGGGCTGTGGACTACTCTTGTCACAGCTGGCCATAGATGGATAGAATTTCGAACATGCTGCCCTACAGTATTCTTTGGCAAAAGCATGTTAATGGACTTTGTAACCAGTGGTGATCACCCTCATTGAGGCTGGGTTCACATATGAGCACGTAGCTGCTCACGGCAGGAGTCCTGTGTATCCTCGTTCATTGTTTCAGGTCCGATTTCAGCCCAAACTTTTGGCTGAATTCAGACCTGAAACAGACCAAAAGACACACAGGGCCCCTGTGCAAATCACACTGGAGTCACTGCAAAGAAATGTGAACTGGCTCCATAGAGAGCTGGTCACAATCGCCTGCTGTGCAAATTCAATGTGGGGAAGCCCGCATCCAATTTGCACTAGTGTGAACCCAGCCTAAAGCGTGAACTGTCCTTTCAAACTAGGGAAATAATCTCATTGTGGGGTCAAGTAGCAGAAATAGGGAAATCCCTTTTAATACCGAGCAACAATTGCTATGGTTATAACACTGCTTGTAAAAATAGTATATATAATGAAAGTTATTGTAATTGGAGCTTCTGACCCCTATGTATTTGCTGGACTGATCTAGAGGTCTGACAAATTTCCATTCATGTTTCAGGAGGAACAGTACTATGCCCGTGTTCTTTAAATGTGGCTAAAATTCTGTAAATGTAGATATGACAATTTCTTCATCTTCTGTTTCCCTTGGGCTGAGGCTGACATCAATAAAGGACTGGAAATGGCCCAGCTGTTATTCTTAATCAATAGCACTTAACACAAAATACTTGTTCTGTGTTTTCTGTAATTCCAGCAGAGTATAATAGGATGTGATATGGCTGCATCTCATTAAAACAGCAGTACCACGGTGCATTTTTGGGTAGAGCTGAAACATAACAAATCAGTTGCAAACTAGTTATGACTTCCAGGTGCTTTAGTTTATTTATCTGCTACTTCCCCTTATATGAGGGCTCTCCAAACTTTTAAACAAAGGGCCAGTTTATTGTCCTTCAGACTTTAGGGGGGCTGGACTGTGGCCATCAGAAGTAAAAACTGTCCTGGCTTTAGGGAGAGGAATAGGGCCCCATCATTGGGTTTCAGTGGCAGGAATAAGGCCCCATCATTGGTGTCAGTGGGAGGTATAGTGCCCCATCATTGGTGTCAGTGGGAGGTATAGTGCCCCATCATTGGTGTCAGTGGGGGAAATAGTGCTTTATCATTGGTGTCAGTGGGAGGAATAGTGCTCCATCATTGGTGTCAGTGGGATATAGGGTCTTGCATCAGTTGGAGGAAAAGTGCCCCAAGTGTCGGATAAAGGCAAGCAAAGGGCTGCAGTTTGGAGACCACTGCCTTATACTAATATTATCATTATTATTTTTTTTTTATTATTATTTATTTTAATTATATCTGCATACAAAAATAAATTCTGTGAATTCCAACATGATTACATTTAATGTATACATTTTACATCCCCTCGTAAATCCTCCCCACCCTTCTCAAATCCCACCATAAATGTGCCATCATTCTCACTACTTTACAACCCCGCCAACAATATGGCGATTTCCCTGTTTGATATTTACATATTTTGTCTGGGGTTATATACCACCTTGTGAGGCATTTATAGTTCATCTCTGCTGTATTAGTCAACTGCAGAGATATGTACCAATCTCAAAATGTTTCCTAATTTTTGTGTAATCCCTTGTGTTCCCAATTCTTTTTCCCATTTTTTATGTATGGCGAGGCCTCCTGCTCTTCCTCTGCCATTAGAATTTTATAAATTCGTGATATACCATTTTTTGTATTTGATGCCATACTCACCCGCTCTATTGGCCTTAGATCTTCTGCTGATCTTATTGGTTGTGGCAAGGTTCTGACAAAGTGTTTCAACTGGAGGTACCGCCATTCATTAATCACCATCAAATCTGTCTTGTGTTTTAAATCTTGAAATGTACATATTTTCCCCTTTTCCATTATATCTTTTAATTGTGCATTTTCATTTTTTATCCAATCACCAAATAATTTTCCTTTTCCCGCTGTACAGTAATTTGTTTCTTTCAGTGATATTAGTGGAGAATTATATTCCCATTTACCTTGTTTATGTATTAGATCCCATACTCTAAGTACATTTTGTGTCATTACATGTGTATTCTCACCCAGTGTTCTGTATTGAGTTGGGATCCAAATGATTCTACCCATGTGTATCACTCATTATCTTCTCAATTTGTACCCATCTTTTTTAATTTCTCTCCCTTGTCCACTCCATTACTCGTGATATTAACACCGCATTATAATATTTTTTAAAGTCTGGTACCTTTAGCCCTCCTTGCGTTTTGTCTCTCCTTAATACAGAGAATGCGATTCTTGGTTTCCTATTCTGCCAAATGAACTTGGTTATTATATTTTTTAATGTTTTAAAATATGTCTGAGGTAAGGCAACATTTGGAATTTGTACATATTTTTTGGTACTATTACCATCTTTATGGTGTTTATTCGTCCTATCCATTGATATTTTTCTGTTTTTATTTCATTTAGTAGTGGGATATAATTTACCTGGTATAATTTCCTTGGGGATGATGTTAACCCTTTCATGACTAAGCCTATTTTTGAAATTTGGTGTTTACAAGTTAAAATCCGTATTTTTTGCTAGAAAATTACTTAGAACCCCCTAACATTATATATATTTTTTTACCAGAGAATCTAGAGAATAAAATGGAGATTGTTGCAATATTTTATATCACACGGTATTTGTGCAGCTGTGTTTTAAACGCAAATTTTTGGGAAAAGGGACACTTTCATGAATTAAAAAAAAAACAAACAGATCATTTACCCCAATTTTTTTCTATAATGTGAAAGATGATGTTACGCCGAGTAAAGAGATACCAAACATGTCATGCTTTATAATTGCACGCACTCGTGGAATGGCGACAAACTACGGTACCTAAGAATTTCCATAGGCGACGCTTTCAATGTTTTTTAAGGTTACCAGGTTAGAGTTACAGAGGAGGTCTAGTGCTAGAATTATCACTCTCGCTCTGACGATCGCGGCGATACCTCACATGTGTGATTTGAACACCGTTTATATATGTGGGCGCAACTTTCGTATGCGTTTTCTTTGCTGCTGGAGTTCGCGGGGACAGGGGCTCTTTAAAAAAATTTTTTTTTTCTTATTTATTTTATTAATTTTTATATTTATAAATTGTGTTAAAAAAAAAAAACAATTTTTTGATGACTTATATTGCTGTCACAAGGAATGTAAACATCCCTTGTGACAGTAATAGGTGGTGACAGGTACTCTTTATGGAGGGATCGGGGGTCTAAAAGACCCCCGATCCCTCCTTTGCACTTCAAAGTATTCAGATCGCCGAAAACCGCGATTCTGAATATTGTGTATCTTTTTAAAACCGGCGCCATTGGCAGCCGAGTAAACGGGAAGTGACATCATGACGTCGCTTCCGCGTTTACATTTAGAAGACTGGAACGAAGCCGCCCACAGCTTCGTTCCAGCCTGCCCCCAGCTGCCGGAGGCAGCCAATTGGTCACCGGGCCTCCCGATCGAACGGGAGGCCCAGTAACATCGGCGGGAGGCTGCGGGAGGTGGGGACTTCCCCTCCCGCTGCTTCGGTATAACAGCCGAGCGGCTTTTAGCCGCATCGGTTGTTATACCCAGAAAGCCGATTGCCCGCTGTAAAAAACGGTACTGGGATGATGCCTGCAGCTGCGGGCATCATCCCGGTATAACCCCGGAAAGCCGTGTACGCATGTCTGCGTACGCTCGGCGGGAAGGGGTTAATCTTATTCCTAAATATTTTAATTCTGTCTTCCAAGTGAATTGCAATTCTTGCTGTAGGCACCATTCTTCCTGTTTATTTACATTTTATGTTTAAAATCTCTAATTTAGAAAGTTTTATTTTTATGTTTTGATAATTCTCTGTAATATTTCAGAGTCTTCATTAGATTGGGCATTGTAATTCTAGGGTTAGAAATATAAAATAGTACATGATTAGCGTAAGCTGCTATTTTATGTTCCTCCTCTATTTTATGTTCCTCTATCTTAATCCCACCTATATCTGGGTTGTTCCTTATTGTTGCAGGGGTTTTAATGATAGTACAAATAATAGGGGTGATAGGGGACACCCCTGTCTTATTCCGTTGTACATTTCAAAGGGGGGGATAAAGTCCCGTTGACCTTCACATCTGCGGTCGGATGCTTATATAAAACTTTAATCCATTGGACCATCCTTGGGCCCACCCCCATAGCTTCCAAGGTGTTCATCATGAATCCTCAGTCTTCCCTGTCAAATGCTTTTTCTGCATCAATCTACAAGAGTAGACCTGGGGTATTCTACTCTCTAATTTTCTGAAGCAAGAACAATGTTCTCACCCCATTGTCTCTCCCTTCTCTACCGGGGATGAACCCCACTTGGTTCGCATGTACCAAATCGGTCATCAGGTCTTTTATCCTGGTAGCTAATACTTTTGCGAATAATTTCATATCTGCGTTCAACAGAGATATTGGTCTGTAACTTGAACATAAGGTACTATCTTTTCCCTCCTTTGGAATGATTGTGATTGAGGCCAACAGGGCTTCTCTTCCCATCTCGTATTTTGTTCCCAATCCGTTCATGTATGAACATAATTAAGTAACAAATTTTCTTTAAATTTTTTTGTAGTAATAAATCGTGAACCCGTCAGGGCCTGGATTTTTTCCCGATGCAGATTCTTTTAAGACTATATTGATCTTCTCTTATGTTATGGGTTTTTCTAGTGTGATTAGCTTTTCCTCGGCTACTTGAGGCAATCCGACACTTTTTAAGAACTCTTATCTTTTCCATTCTTGCTATTTCTTCTTGACCCTTGTGTTTTATTGAATATACAGACCCATAATATTTCTGGAACACCTTCGCTATTTCTGTTGTTGAGAATACGATCTCCCCAGTACTATTCTGTATTTTTTCTATATAGTTTAATGATTTTTTCTTCTTCAATATTCTTACCAGATGTTTCCCCATTTTATTTCCCCATAAATATCTTTCTTTTGCAACCCTATTGAAGTCCCTCCTCGTCTCCTGATCCAGTAGGTCTTTTAGTTCATTCCTTTTTATCGCTAGTGCCAGAAGCCACTCCCCTTCTCCCTTTTTTTTTAGGTCTCTGTTCTAATTTGTGGATTTCTTTTATTAAAGTGGATGTAAACCCGAATTTTTTTTTTATCATACTGTAGAGTATAAGATTTGCTATCATTTGAGCCCAGTCTTGCCACACAGAGTTAATCCATCTCTGAGCAATCCTCTTTTATTGTTCAGTGAGACAATTCTTGACAAACAGAGAAAAACTTTGTCAAATCCTCCCCCTTGCTGTGAGTGACAGGTGATTTACATCTCGTGCACTAGACTAAGACACATGCAGTATTTTGAAATTCCCTCCCCCACTCCTTTCTTCAGCAGCTCTGCAAGGATTGGCTGTTCCACACCTCACCATGATTTGGCATGCTGAAGTCATGTGGTTACCATCCTGTCTTTTCACTGGATGTTAGAGATCATAGCAGAAGTTCAGCAGAAGTTCAGTTAGAAATACACAGAGAAAATCCATATTGGCAAGGAGTGTAGAGGTGGGCGGGGAGTCTACTGACATCACGACTCCACCCACCGAGCTCCAGACAACAGACCCACCCACAGAATATGCCGTTTTTCGGGTCTCATAACAGACAGAGGGGAGACATTTGACAGGTAAAGATACATGCAGGAGGCATGTATATTCTTATAGATAACCCCTATGGCAGTAGTTTAGAAAGGATGACATTGGGTTTACATCCATTTTAATATTTCCATCTTTTTTTTTCCTTTCCTTTTTTTTTCTTGATCCTATCTCTATCAGGATACCCCTAATGTACGCCTTATGGGCCTCCCAAATGGTGGCCTATGTTATCTCCTTTGTATCATTTATTTTAAAATATTGTTCTATTTCCTCTTTTATTTTCTCTTCCTCTTCAATACCCTGTATTAGTTCTTTGTTTAATCTCCATGAATTTAGTTGTCTTTGGGCGCCTGGCATCTTCATTTCCATGCTCACCGGGGAATGGTCTGACAATGTTGTTATTTTGATATTAGTCACCAACCCCAGTAACTTATGTTCAACCATTATATAATCAGTCCTTGAGTATGTCGCATGCACAGGGGAGTAGAATGTATAATCATGTGTCTTGGGGTGCTGCATTCTCCAAATGTCCAGCAATTGACACTGAAACAATTTCTTTTTTATTTTCAACTGTACAATTCTCAGTCCCCTGTGCCTGCGACGTACTATCAATTCTTGGTTCCAATCAAAAATTTAGATCTCCTGTCATAATCACACTCCCCTTTTTAAAGTCCATTAACCTCCCTATGACCTGCCTCAAATAATTTGTTGGGTTCTTATTGGGGCAATAGATGTTTCCAGGGTACATTCCATTTTGTTTAGTTTTCCTTTTAGGAAGAGGTATCGACCTTCAGGGTCTGTCATAATTTCCTCCAATATGAACCGCACTCCTCTGGCTACCCCAATGGCTACGCCCTTTGCTCCATCCCCATAAAACCATGTTGGATAGTCTCTCGAGAACAACTTTACATTAGCCTCGTGTAAAATATGCATCTCCTGAAGGAACACTACCCCAGCTTTATACTGTTTAACCTCCTTTAAGATTTTATGCCTTTTTGTTGGCGTATTAAGCCCGCGAACATTATATGATATAAATTTTATTGATGTCATCTTTAATCACAGTACTCTCTTTCTAACCTATCTGGGAGAAAAATGATCCATTTGAACTCACGTAGATAGGGATCTCCGGGACCCTCCCCCGACTCCCCCTCCTTCCCACCCCACCCCACCCTCTCCTTCCCTCCCACCCCACCCCACACTCTTTGGCCCCTTTCTGGTCCAAGAACCACAGGTGGATCCATTTCCACCAATGATTTTCTTATCCTGGGGTGAGACTCTGACCATGACTCCCCTCCACCACCCCCACAAAAAAAAAGGAGGGGTGGGCCAGGAGCGCTTCAGTCTTCAGTGATGCAAGTGTCCCAACTCTTCGTCCCCCTTTCACCCCGCTGCCACTAATTCACCCCCATCCACTTCCGTTCTCCTTCTCACTCCCTTAAGCCTATTCTGCTAAAAGTTTTTCCACTTATTCTCTTCTGTTTCTGCTCTGTTCAGCTTAAACTCTTATCACATCCTCCAGCACAAACTATTTCTATTCAGTCTCTGGGGTATTCTTAATCTTTGTTTTTGTTTTTAAATCTTCCTTGCAACTCTGTGCGGCTTTTGCCATTGTTCATCTTCCTTCTGTGTTAATATTTCTTCTTCTGTCCATCCTAGGATAACCAGGGCTTGTAAGTCCAATTTGTTACAGAATTCTTGTAGGTCTTCTGGAGACCTTAATCTCATTGATCTTTCGTCCTTCTGGCCTAGACATGCCGGGAGGCCCCAGCTGTACTTGATGATCTTTATTCGCATTTGATCAAGTAGAGGTTTGAGGAGTCTCTGGTGAAGATTTGGAGATCCACCCCTTCATATTTTAATAGTGGTCGTCCTCTCATTTTCCCCCAAATTTGTGCTTTTTCTTCATATACTTGGAATCTCACTATGACATCTCAGGGTAGATCAGCTGGTATGTTTTGGGGTTTTCTGATCCGGTGGACTCTCTCGATCTTAAGGAAGTCCTCTACCGCTTTATTCAACAGAGGGTTAAATATTTTATTCCATTATTTTTCTTAGATCTTCTCCTTTTTCTTCTGGTAGAGCACGGATCCTTAAATTCTGCCTTCCATTTTGGTTCTCCTCATCCTCTGGTTTATATAACATTCTCCTCTGATCTAATTGCATACCTTTAACTTGTTCTTTTAATTTTATTAGTTCTTGAGCTTGTTTATCCATTATACTAGTATTATCTTCGGTGGCAAGTGCAGTGTAATCACAGCAACAATTTAAAAGTACTAAACCAGATCAGCATGCAACATAATATACATATTATATAAGTTTCCCTTTCATTGTCTAATCTGCAAGCTGGAATTTGATTGGTTGCTGTGTACAGTAACATTCATTTCTCTTCTAGTAACCTTGCCCAATTATTCCAGTAAAGTTTAATTCTGAATTCTGTCAATAGACACAATAGCTTTTGCTCACATCAAGCTTTGTACACATTGCTAGTAGATACGAGACATTTTGGTGTGAGAAATAAATTGTTCGGCAACTTTACATTGGAAATGTGTAAAATAATTACTTGATAAAATACTGTGAAGGTTGTGTATAGCCTCTTGCTTGTGAAACTTTGAAAGCGATAAGCCTATAATCCTTTCGATGTGGAGGGAGGTAGACTAATTACTGGAGGAGCTTCGCTAATGGGGCAGCAAATCCTGCTACACATTCTTATGCTCCTGGGTTATGTATGACGTTTTTAAGAGGAGCACAGCATGAGAAAATATGGCATTTGTTTAAGACTTCTCTCCATTCTGTCCTAATTTTTTCTATATAAGGAACTGATGTACCGAGAGTCACGAAAGCAGTCCATAGACAAAGTCATCCAGTGCCCAGGGCAAATATGGCAAACTCCTCTTGAATCGCCATGTCGGCAAGGGGGTGAAGTTAATGGTGGTGCATGCAGAACCGAAGATGTAGGTACTGTTTGTGCCATGAGCTGAAATAGTGCCAATGGTTACGCACACCACAGCAAACTAAAGAGTTTAAATTTGGTGCAGAAATATGTGGCTAATAGCGGCAAAGGATAAAATGCCCCTGCATTGATGATGTCACTGGAAGGATAAAATGTCCCTGTGCTGGGGGGTGTCACTGGAAGCAAAAAATGTTCCTGTTTCAGTGGTATCATTGGAAAGAAAAATGTTCCTGTGTCGGTGTCATTCTGAGGATGACTGATTCATTAGTGGGATGAAAGAGGGGAGAGGAGCTTAGCTCTGTGGGATGTATAAAACTAAAAGGATCTGGGGGGGCTCTGAGTGAGGAAAGGGGGACTGTGGGGCTCTAATAGAAGGAGGAGGCTAGGGCACTTATGGTAGCCCCTGAAGATGAGAGAGGAGTTCTAGGGCTGAGTTGCCCCCCACCCTCTGTGAACTTAGGCTGGATTCACACCTATGCAGTTTTATTGCTTTTTGCATTTTGCAGATTTGCACTACAGTCCATTTAACATGGTTTCCTATTGAACATGTTCTGTAGTGCAAATCTGCAAAATGCAAAAAGCACTAAAACTGCATAGGTGTGAATCCAGCCTTACTCCTTCTAGCAGCTATCAAGTTCCCTGCTCCTTCTGACATGAGTGACACTGCAGGCAGGCAGTGCAGTGATGGTCAGTTCACACAAAAATGCAGTGCAGGAAAGGCACATTCCGAGTGGCAATGTATTGTTGGCAGCAAGCCAAAAGCAGATTGCAAAATTAGAGCGCTTGCGGGAACCAAATCGCATGGTACCACAATACCATTCGGCCTGGTGTGTCGTGTTTTCAAAAGTAGTGCGTGTACTACTTTTTCCTTGATTGGTACGTTTTGCAGTCCATTCAAATAAATGCAAGCAGGAATTGCACTGAAAGACCCCACACGTTCCTGTACACCCTTGGTGTGAAGGGGCCCTGAGGCAGCCAGAGAATATCACATATGAACACTGCACTTGGGGCACATGCCTCTTTTGCCCACCAGCTTCGTCCCGCCCTACTCTAAAGGCAATACTTCTTGTACTTTTTAACAATCAGTTAACCCAAAGCCGGCGGTATAGATGCCCCAAGTTTAAGGGGTACTTCTGTCCATTAAATCATAAAAACAGTTTAAGGTTTTAGTAAATGTAAGTGCACACAAACACAAGGGGTACATGAAAAAGCCTAACCCACACCAAGGAAGGGGGGTTGGTTAAAAGCCACACTCTTCACAAAGGGATACTCCCTTCAACAGAGTTAAAAAAACAGTGCTTTACAAATAATATTTTTGTAGTGTTTAGGAAAGTATTTCTCAACCTTTTTTCAGTCGGGACACCCTCCAAAATTATGGACAGTCTCGAGGTACCCTCCAAAATTATGGACAGTCTCGAGGTACCCTCCAAAATTATGGACAGTCTCGAGGTACCCTTCAAAATTATGGACAGACTCCAGGCACCCTCCAGAATTATGGACAGTCTTAAGGCACCCTCCAAAATTATGGACAGATTTGAGGCACCCTCCAGAATTATGGACAGTCTTGAGACACCCCATTCATAATGTAGCAACATCCACACACGTAGGACATCCGTTAGAGGCAATTAATTCTTCCAAAGCAAATACACTTTTGCAAACTGGTACTGACTAGTATTCCAATGTTTCTCTTCTCCCTCAATTTTTCTCCACCACTCAGCCACTAATGTGACCCCAAAGCTGATGGAGAGAGGTAAGGGAGGGTCAAACAAATATGCTATACAGGTGACTGACATTCTCCTTATCAACTGATGTCATTGGTTGTTAGGAGGTCAGCAGCTAGGGGGTCATATTGGTGCACAATAAAACCCATGGTTTTGTGTAACAAAAAGGCAGGCTTCATCCACCCACTGGCTTGTATACAGTTTTTGGGCAGATTTTTGGCATTTTGCCAAGGCACCCCAGGGTGCTAGATCTCCTGTTAATATCTGGTATAATTTATGACTGTTTAATTGATTAAGCTGGCTACATTAAGTCAGGTGGTCTTAATCTTAATAGCTTAATGACAGTAGCACAGATATACTGTACATACAGTAAAGGCCTCATACAAGACAATACCTTTTGAGTTTAAAAGACTCCTCTAAAAGATACACATTATGGTAATGCTTACACAAATTAAATGAGTATTAATAGCGAAACTGGTTTTAGGGACTTTGAATGAAGGCATGACCTGGTAAGGCCAGTTCTTCCATCCCTCGGGACTTTAAATGAAATTTTGGCCCAGTAAGATCTCTGTTATGTTCAAGAGGAGAGGGAGCAAGGGGGCGGGACTTGGAGTGAGGCACATGGTAGCAAAAGAATCGTTTGGTGAACATGATTGGAATTTATTGGTTGCCATAAGATGCAAACAAGGTACATTGATAAATACACATTGGGGTAATGCATGGGTAATACAAGACATCTCAGTCATAACTTGAATATCACAGGAAACAGCAAGCAACAACTTTCCAAAGTGCACCAAAAATATGATAATCAAGCTAGAACGGTACCATGTGATCCAGTTGTAGTGCGTTTCCAAAAGTAGTGCATGCAAAATGAATGGGCTCAAATCTCACCACACTGAATCACATGTGAATTGCACAGGAATGAGCTTGCGTGTTCCTGTGCCATTCATAGCGTGAATGGCACAGGGAGAAAATATCTTTTCTCACTGCCTCTAGTATTATGAGCGTGCCTTTATATCATCAAGGTTTCATGCTTGTTTCCCAAAAAATATACATCCTTTGTCCGCTATTAAAAAAAGTGTTTTCTTTTAATGTGTTTTTTTTTTTTTTTTTTTTTCCGTAAAGCTGAAGTATGGCACATATAAGACAGAATCTGGAAGAAGGTGATAGTTATCTAGCTGCAGTCCTGTTTTATTTTTTTCTCTCCTATTATTCTTTTTTTTTTCATAAGAAAACTCTCCTATTATCCTTATGCTGCATGTACAGTATATAATGTAGAGATGTAGAGGGGACGCCATAGCACCACCATTGTTATTGGTTAACGATTACTAGAGTCCTGTGTTCTCCGGCACAATGTGGTGCTCACTCAGGCGGGCCGCTCACCGCTGGCTGTGTAATGATGAAGACGACAGTGACAAGTGGTGGCAGAGTAAATAGTATAACAATGGTAATGGAGCCATTGATACTTACTGCAAATGTTATGAGATCTATTTATCATTGTTGTCCACAGTCTGACAATTGCTGCAGGTAAATATCACTGGCTGCCTCTCTATAAGAATGAATTTAAAAAAGTGGGTAATTTTGCTCTACCTAACTGAAACTAGTAGGAATACAGGAATTAAAGAGTTAATCATGGGAGGTCATAAGTTGTCATACTAGAACAGCGGTCTCCAAACTGTGGCCCGCGGGCCAAATGCGGCCCTTTGCTTGCCTTTATCCAGCCCTCGGGGGACTATTCTTCCCACTGACACAATAAGGGGGCATTATTCCTCCCACTGACACCAATAGGGTGGCACCATTCCTCCCACTGTCACCAATAAGGGGACACCATGACTTCCACTGACACCAACAAGGGGGCACCATTCCTTCCACAGATGCCAAAAATGGGGCATTTGTCCATCCACTGACACCAGTGAAGGGGGCACTATTCCTCCCACTGATATAAACAATGGAGCACTATTCCTCCCACTAATACCAATGATGGGCAACTATTCCTCCTTCTACTGACTACAGGCACTATGTCTTTTTTTTTTTACTGATGCTGGGGCATTTTCTACTTCCACTGCTCACTCTGGCCCCTCTAAATTCTGAAGGACAGTAAACCGGCCCTTTATTTAGAAAGTTTGGAGACCCCTGTACTAGAATGATAAATGGGTCCATATTTAAAATTCTGCTCCACCTAATCGGTCACACAATCCTGTTTGCTGGGTTTACATGGATTTGTTTTCTTTTAAAGAAGAACTTCAGGCAAAAATACCATGATAAAAAGGATTAGCTGATTAAAAGCTTCATGTGGTCCTGGACCCATCCCAGCTGGTGACAGGGCAGTGAAAAGAGAAACATCTCTGTCACTCTGCTTTCTCAGGGGAATGTTCCTCCTTACATCACCTTACCAGCACATGAATTGATTGCCTAATTGTTCTGCTTCCTTCTCTCACATCCCAGCCTTGCTGTACAGGGACTGCAAAAGGCTGAAAGCAAGTCATATTCAGGTACTTACAATGCTTGCGTTAAAAAATAACTGTAATGAGGGTACATATAAGGGCTATTCACATCAATTGTGTTTAGATGCGCTGGGCAACGTTGCATGGCTTCCTATGCTGTCAGTTTATACTACTGCATTGCTTGGGTAAAAGCTGAAAACAAGTGCTGCATGCAGCACTTTTTTCAGTTCAGCTGGTTGTGATGCACACCCCAACACCACTGTGGTGAGTAAAACTTCTTTGTGACATTTCCTTGTGACTTGTTCCTTGTGGCATTTCAATAAAGTTCTAACAAAATAAGAAAAAAAAATAAACGATGCAGTGGCCCAGGTTCAGGGATACAGCACTCTGCCCTCTCAGTGAACACCAGTTCAATCAGCATGGCTGCTGGTGTGAATAAGTCCTCTGTAATAGTATGTGTCTTTTCTATCTGCTTAGAGATCAGCTTTACTTTAAAGGTGTATAACTTTTGTTATGTTTGCTTTGAAAAAGAGAATGATTTAGCCAACCAGCATGAGAAATCATACGTGGGAATGGCCTAGAACCTTAAAGTCGAACTAAATCCTCCTATCGCTTTCACCCAAAGAAGCTGCCATCTTGGCCTCTGTTTAATCTTGTGAGACCTGAAAGAGTGACAGTGGTGAATACTAAACTCTGCCCAGAGAATAATAAATATTAAAAAATTACAAAAAATTAGTCCATATGTAAAAACAGTGACTGTTAAGGAAAAATCAAAAAGAAAGTCCATGCACAATGTCTTAGTGGCTCATCCACGGTGATAAGTAATCCACACACCCCAGAAACTGTGAAGAGATAGAAAAGCGCCTCCACCTGAGCACACGCTGCCGCTTACCGGATAAACATGGTCCCATTTTACAGGTGCCACGAAGCGCAGATGGCTTATAACCCAGCCTGGGGTCTCTGTACCATACGCCAACCACCTCAGCCTCAGCGATGGTAATCCTCATCCGAAAATGGCACGTCCTTTGAGTGACAAAACGCGTCCTGACGTCACCGCGTGTTGCGCAAGTCCCGGAAGCTACAGGCTGCTATCGAGAGCCGGCCGGCTCTATTTTCTTTATGCTGTTTTTATCCAATCTAACTGTAAGTGTCCATTCCTCTCTTTAAACTAAAATATATGTTAAAGGTTTTACACTTTGCAAGCCTTTTGTTGTTTTATGGGGATCTATTAACGGTGCCATTTTCGGGTGAGGATTACCATCGCTGAGGCTGAGGTGGTTGGCCTATGGTACAGAGACCCAGGCTGGGTTATAAGCCATCTGCGCTTTGTGGTCACCTGTAAAAAGGGATCACCCTTATCTGGTAAGCGGCAGCGTGTGGTGTGCTCAGGTGGAGGCACTTTCCTATCTCTTCACAGTTTCTGGGGTGTTTGGATTACTTATCACCATGGATGAGCCACTAAGACATTGTGCATGGACTTTTTTTTTATTTTTCCTTAACTGTCTTTGTTTTTACATATGGACTCATTTTTTGTCATTTTTTAATATTTATTATTCTCTGGGTAGAGTTTAGTATTCACCACTGTCATTCTTTGCGATTATTGTCATTCACATGATCATAGGTGTTTAGTCTTGCTGTTTAGTCACACCATTATCAGATGCTGTTTTTTTTCAAATTTAGTTTTTACATCTGTCATATTGGTATATTACACTTCATTTTTATGTTAATTTAAGTGGATTCACTTCCATATTGGATTTATATTTTGTCAGTTCACTTACCATCACATTTTTTTATATATAATAATTTTTCTTTAGCTGTAAGTGCACTTGTTCAATTTTTATTGATCAGTATCTCATAGGTCAATATATGTAGTGCAGCTTTACCTTTTTATATTTCTGTTTGGTGTTGTATAACACCCTGGGTTGCAGCTTGGTTTTTATAGTTAATAGCACAGTTTTCTTTTTTATAAACTTCCTAGTTCCACTAACTTTGCCAGCTTTTTGTTGTCCGGTCCCAAAAGTTTTGCTGCCCTCAATTTCATAATTACTTGATTTTTTTTTTTTAAATTGTAAATTTTCTCAGTTTAAACAAGTAATATTTTCTATTGTGAATAAAATATGGGTTTGGGAAATTTACAAATCACTGCATTCTGTTTTTACGTAGATTTTACACAGCATCCCAACTTTTTGAAATCGGGGGTTGTAGAAAGGTATAAAACTTTTTTTGCTTGCACATGATTGGATGATGGAAATCAGCAGAGCTTCATCTCATTTACTAAATTCTTAGGGAAAATGTTAATAAATCAACTCCAAAATGTAGAAGTTTGGCAGTGGGTTTTTTTTTTAATTTCTACATTGCGCTATTGTTTTTGGCAGAGAATGAATTAAAATGAAACCTTCTCAGCTAGTGCAAGTTCGGTGTGCGGATTCTGCTACTGGGTCAGTGTTGATGTACCCTAAGAGTGCTGACTGGGTGTCATACTCCGTCTTTTAAAATGACTTGACATTTATGCGCAAGAGGACTTTCTTTTGCGGAGAGTGCCTGTGGAGAGTGCCGAGAGTGCCATAGCGGAGAGTGCCGGTGGAGGACTCCAGGGGAGGAGCTAAGGGACCACTCTGTGCAATATCATTGCACAGAGCAGGTAAACATAACCTCTTTTTTTATTTTGCTAAAAATAATTAGGCTTTAATATCACTCTAAGCACCACTCTCTGTGACCATGGATTCAGGAAAGTAAATTGGGCTTTTAGCTTAGGAATTTAGAAGTTCAGCTTTTTGATCACAAAACCTAGCAAATCATTTAGTCTTAGTCTTGTAGTTATGTGGCAGCTGGAGATGCAAGGTTTTAACCTTGGTGTATTAGATCATTTTGGTAGTTCTGTTATGTGCATCTTTAATTTCATGTTGAATATTCCATTCTACTAGGGTAAAGTAAAGGGTCACTTCAAGGGCATTGCGATATTCAGCAGTTGCTTTAAAAATAAGCACCTAGAATCGTTCAGGAGACATCAGAACTGTGTGATTGTCATGGGAAATCCTGCTACAATGCTGCTGTTCAAGCTGCTTTTGCTGCTATAGTGTAACCTCACCGTAGCAGCAAAAGCTATTACAGGAATTAAGCTATCAGAATCTAGGAGATATACATTAGAAACTCTGTGACCTCAGCTGTTTTGTGGATGTGCATCAATACATATATGGGAGGGGTAAGGAGAGGATTTGTCCCTGTAAGAAGAACATTAGGGGCCCTGGTACATTTCCCATCTTCAATGATTGGTGCTTACAGCCTCATAAATAAGTTATAGATGTTGATTTTAACATGCACAGGTGCATCGTTCCATTGCATCTTTGAAATGTATCACAAGGTATAAAAAAAACGGCAGGGTGTATAATTAATTTTCAATATATCAAGAAACGCAATCCAGTTGTTCCAGTACAGTGTGATTGCAATGTACTTAAAGTGGTACTAAAGGTTTGACTTTAAAAAAATAATAAAAAATAACAAATATGGTATATTTACCTGCTCTGTGTAATGGCCCTCTTCTTCTTAGGTCCCCCACTGTAGCTCCTGGTTCCTCCCCTTTGACCAGTACCCCCAATAGCAAGCTGCTTGCTTTGTGGACGTGGTGCATGCTCGCTCCCAAGTCCTGCTCTATGCGTCCAAAAGACACACAGAGCCATGGGCCCAACCCTCTGTTCTCTCCTCATTGGCTCAGTGGCTGTGATTGACAGTAGTTGGAGTCAATGGCTTCCGCTGCTGTGTCTCAACCAATGAGAAGAGAGAGACCCGGGACAACCGTGGCTCCCGTGCACATCGTTGGATGTAGGGGCTCATTTAAGTATTCGGATTGCTGTGGGGGGAGCAGCACGCAGAAGGTTTTTTACCTTCATGCATAAAATGCATGAAGGTAAAACACATTCCTTTACAATCACTTTAATGTTGGGACCTGTAGAATCAAATTTTCTTGTTTTATTGGACATAAACTGCCGTTTTTTAACAATGCATATATTAGCGTGTATGAGACAGTGTTTCTACTGATGAGGGGGAAATTATGTTGTCAATAATTATACAGGAAAAATAGTTTGTCTCTGCTGCCTTAGACACAAGCATGCAAATGGTAATTCAGAGTTTGAGTGTGCTGACCACCAGTCACCATGCATATTTCATTTTTGAGCTGTCAGGTTTCAACTGAATAGTGGGAGCTCATTACAAAAAGCACAGTTTAGGCAATACATAATCATACTTATTTGGAATCCTTAAAAGTCAGCCAACTGACACCAGGTACCAGTATTCCATGGACATTTAGTAAACCCAGAACTAATTAATGTGATTGTAAACCTTAAGGCCCCTTTCACACTAGCGGACTCATCGGGTCCGCCTGTCTCCTCTATGGAGCGGAGGGTGTCAATAGACGAGTGTCTTTTGACACCTGCCGACATCCGACCCTATCTGCTAAAAACAGATAGATGGAGATCCGTTCCCCATCCATCTGGCGGATCGGACGGCAGTCGGGTGTAAATGGGCAGACAGTCTGTTTATATCCGGTCATCAATAGAGGAGAGTGGGCTGTGTCCACTATGCATAAGCAGAGCAGACACGAACCAGCCATTAACCTGCTTAATGGAGATTAGAGGACTGTGATGTAGGAGTGCTGAACCATACGGAGATGCGTTACACTGCAATGAGCAGTTTATAGTCCTAGAGGCTGCTGGCCAGCAACTGCGGGGTCTTTTTTGAACCCCCCAGAGAACTTACTAAAGTTTTGAAAAGATGAAAGTGCCACACCAGGACTATCCAAGCTGGTGTGGTGCTTCCATCCTTGCAAAACTTCAGTAAAATAACAAACATGTTATATTTACCTACTCAATGGTTTTGCACAGAGCAGCCCTGATCCTCATCTTCTCAGTCCCCCCCCCCCGGCAGCGCTCTCGGCCCCTTCCCTCGCTAAGTGCCCACTTGTGCATGCTCACTCCCTAGCCTACTCTCTGTGGGTCCACAAGACACACAGAGCGTGGCTCTGCCCAACCTCCCGCACCCTCCTTACTGGCTGTGATTGACAGCAGAGCCAATGGCCCCTTCTGCTGTATCTGAGCTAATGAGGAGGGAGAGAGTAGACAGAGCCTATGCTGGGGGGATCCTGCAACACAGAAGGGTTTTTACCTTAATTCAGAAAGTGCATTAAGGTAAAAATCTTTAAGCCTTTAGAACCACTTCACTTTTAGTACTGTGCATACAAATGAAAATTTAAATCTTTAGGTGTGTGCTACCTGATTTTAATATTTTTATATTTATGTTCTCTGCCCATCAAAATTTACTCTAGTTATTACAACTCTTCTTAGCAGTGAAAAGAAGTGTGTTAAGCTGGCCATACATGTATTGAAATTCAGCTGGTTCAGCGTGAACCGGGCGAATGTCAATCTATGTATGGCCATTGCTGTTCATGAGAGTTCATTCATATTAATTGGACACAAGCAGACTTTCCGTCCGATCGTTTAAAACAAGATGATGTACGACGGAACTAGAAAAAAGAAGTTCAAGAGCCAGTAGCCAATAGCTGCCCTTGCGTCGTTTTTGGTCAGTCGGACTTGCATACAGATGAACGGTTTTCTCGATAGGGGTTGAGTCCCTCTGAGAGATTTGAAACGTGTTCTATTTCTAGGTCTGTCTGAATTTTAAAAAAAAAAGGTCCGATGAAACCCACATACGATCGGAATGTTTGACAGAATGATTCCGCCGGACCTTTTCTGCCGGAAAGTCCGGTCGTGTGTACGTGGCATAACAGCAGGGATGTGGGGAATTCCCCTCGCTGTCAGAATACAATGACAGGGAGGATTCACGCATCCATACTGAATGTGGGACAATCAGGTTCAATTTTTTTTGTTTTTGTTTTGCCAGCTGGCTGAACAAAAAAAAACACTAACCCGTGTATGGCCAGCTTAGTCAGTGGACCTCCATATAGAAGAAGTGTAGATTGGTGTAAATTCATTGGTATGCATTCAAGTGAACAACCCCATTAAGATGGCAGAAAATGCCCAAGACCTATCATGGTGAATGCATATGTTCAACAAACATGACAATTCTATGTGAGCTATTGTTATTTCCTTCAGATCTAATCTAGATCAAATTCTAGTGAAAGCAACATCACAATGACCATTATCATGCTAGTGCTCCTATTACCCCCATTTTGCTTTTCTCTTGAAGGTCCTGCGATGTGAAATACAATGGGCAAAGGTGACAAAGCTTTTGCGGAATAAATCAGAGGCTGGATATCAGTCATTCAGTCCTCTGAAATAATATCTTAATCCAAGAAGAAGGAATGCTGAATAATTTATTTCTGATTGGCATGAGGCTATCTCATTCACTGGCATACTAGCATCAGAACGTAGAAATGGTTTTAATGTTTTATACATCATTTATTAGCCAGCAGTTGAAGGTGGGAGAGAGAACAATTATATTTGATGGAGCTAAACCCCTCACTCCCAGCCAAGCTGAATGACTGAT
This sequence comes from Aquarana catesbeiana, assembly GCF_042186555.1. Taxonomy (NCBI): domain Eukaryota; kingdom Metazoa; phylum Chordata; class Amphibia; order Anura; family Ranidae; genus Aquarana; species Aquarana catesbeiana. The sequence goes on along the minus strand of NC_133324.1, from coordinate 113,583,570 downwards.
ATATAGTAGAAGCCAGTTAAAGTATATGTAAACCCAATTGCTAAAATCTCACATAAGCTTCTACACATTTTTATAAATGTATCAGTACATTTCAACATTGTTAAATCTGCAGCTTTTCTTAAAATATTTGGTAATCCTGCTGTGACAACTCTCCATCCCTGGCCCCCAGTTCTGCTCTTGTGTTGGCAGCCTATTACATGGGCTTTCCATGAGAACTACAATCCACAGGCATGGTCTTTAATGTCCGTCTTCTCTAAGAAAAGCAACCATCACTGAAGAGCATGGATATAGGCAGGTAGTGGCTGCAAGCAGGTTGCATGATGTATTACTGATCTAATTATTTGTGACTTTATATCTGCCTGAAGTTCAGCTTTAAAAATATTTTTGTTAGAAGTGTTTTGCACTGAAAGTAAGAAACAAAAAAGTACAACAGGACAACTATGTCAACTTTTGGGGTAAAATTACCCTAACTTTAATAGGCCACACCCCACAATTCCAAAAATCTGTTGCAGAATTATGATATTGGGGAAATGTTATTAACATTAAAGACCAAGCCTAATTTTTTACACTTGTTGTTTACAAGTTACAATCAGGTTTTTCTTTCTGCTAGAAAATTACTTAGAACCCCCAAACATTTTATATATATACGCCGAATAAATTGATACCCAACATGTCATGCTTCAAAATTCCTCGCAGCCAATTCCTTAGACTCCGTAGGAACTGCACGGACACGGAACTATTCATTACACAAGCAGGCGTCCTCAAACAAAAATTCATTGATAAAGGGTATGATAATGCTAATTTAGATTTTGAAATCCAGAGAGCTATCAATATAGAAAGGAAAACTTTGCTTGAGATAAAGCCCAGAAAAGAACCAGATGATAAGTTTAAATGGGCTATGGTCACTTCTTTCTCAACCCAGCACAAACAAATTAAAAATATCATAAGAAAACACTGGGATGTCTTGCGACACGATAATATTCTAGGCAGGTCATTGCCAGAAGAGGCTAAGATTATATTCAGGGGAGCACCATCCCTACAGGGTCGGATAGCCCCCAATGTTATTAATCCACCATCCCGGCCTTCCTTTTTTCACAATATGACAGGTTTTTATCCGTGTCGAAAATGTGTGGTATGTTTGCACAATAATCTAGAGGGACGTAAAGTCACTGAATTCACATCAACAGTCACGGGGAAGAAATATAAGGTGAAACCCTTCTGTACGTGCAGCACTAAATATATAGTGTATCTTATTACGTGCCCTTGCCGTAAACAATATATAGGCCGTACCACCAGAACGTTCACAACAAGAGTAGGGGAACATATTGCCTTAATCAAGAGCAGGGACCCCAAACATACAGTACCCAGACACTATAAGCAATATCATAATAGTAACCCCGCTGGATCACAATTTGTCATTATAGACAAATATGTCCCGCCGTGGAGGGGTGGTGGTAAGACCAGAGGGGTCTCCCGCCTGGAAATGTTTTGGGCGTATGAACTACAGACTTTTTTCCCTCAAGGCATGAACGTTGAAGTTGATGAGAAATGGGTACAGCGCTGCTCCGATGATGTTGAAAAATTATAACACAATAAGCAGCTAACACACCTCTAAGACAAAGAAGTAGAAAATCAACAAGTATAAAAATAGTGTAGCGCTAAGTGTCAAAGTAGGAAATTTTAAAGGGGAGCCATCTTACAATGGCCAGAAAATAAACCAAAACAGAAAATACTTCAAAAAATTCAGTAGAAAGTGACTCAATGAAAAAATTAATAAATATTGCAAAGTGACATGTAATACATAATAGCAAATACACCAGTGAGAGGTGAAAATGAAACCAAAGTATAAATGTATATATAAATAATTAATCAACTGTGAATAGAGTCCATATATATTCTAAAAAATATATTCCTGATAAAAGTCCAAAACCACCACCAACAGTCTCTGAGGATTAGCTGATGAAGACAACACCGGAGTATCACTGGTGGGTAAGGACGGTAAAAACCCCAAATCGATTGTGACGTCTAAGTGTGTATCAAAACCATCACCATAGCATCTGAAGAGGCTTACCGGAAGCAGGGGACTTGAACAGACATACGTCTTTACAAGTCAAAAAAGCTTGTTTAGCCACCGAGGCTGGCAGGATAGGACATCAGGTATCTATAGCTTCAAATGGGGAAGGAGGGGGATCTACCAACAGCTTCACCCGTCCAGACGTATCAGCAGGTCAACCAGATGTTTTCAATTGAAACCATGAGAGAAGGAAGACTCACATGGCATGATATCGTTTAAAAAGCATGCATTTATTCAAGGCAATAAAAAAAGAACACTCACATGGTATGAGGATATAAACAGCTTAGATAATATCAAACGCGGTGATCATAGAGGGTCCACCTTTTATTGCCTTGAATAAATGCATGCTTTTTAAACGATATCATACCATGTGAGTCTTCCTTCTCTCATGGTTTCAATTGAAAACATCTGGTTGACCTGCTGATACGTCTGGACGGGTGAAGCTGTTGGTAGATCCCCCTCCTTCCCCATTTGAAGCTATAGATACCTGATGTCCTATCCTGCCAGCCTCGGTGGCTAAACAAGCTTTTTTGACTTGTAAAGACGTATGTCTGTTCAAGTCCCCTGCTTCCGGTAAGCCTCTTCAGATGCTATGGTGATGGTTTTGATACACACTTAGACGTCACAATCGATTTGGGGTTTTTACCGTCCTTACCCACCAGTGATACTCCGGTGTTGTCTTCATCAGCTAATCCTCAGAGACTGTTGGTGGTGGTTTTGGACTTTTATCAGGAATATATTTTTTAGAATATATATGGACTCTATTCACAGTTGATTAATTATTTATATATACATTTATACTTTGGTTTCATTTTCACCTCTCACTGGTGTATTTGCTATTATGTATTACATGTCACTTTGCAATATTTATTAATTTTTTCATTGAGTCACTTTCTACTGAATTTTTTGAAGTATTTTCTGTTTTGGTTTATTTTCTGGCCATTGTAAGATGGCTCCCCTTTAAAATTTCCTACTTTGACACTTAGCGCTACACTATTTTTATACTTGATGAACGTTGAAGTTGATATCAATGCCTTCATAGATGAATCTTGATGGGTACATTATGAGACAAGAAACATCAATCTTTTTTGATGAATCTTAATAACCTTAAGGTTTTTTATTGCCTGATACCTTTTTTATGTGCATAAGTAAGTCTCCTTCTTTATTGTTTATTTTTTAATGATTTTTTATATGTATTCACATTTTTATTCTGATTATATTTGTGCATCCACTAGTAGTGCACTGTTGTTTTTTTGAGGTACAATATGATATGGGATATATGGTGACAAGGAGGGGACTAGGTGATGAAATTATCAACCATCCATCCCTTTCTCTCCTGCTGAGAATCCATCTCCCTTTAAACCCATTTATCCCTCTTATTATTATGATTTAATTTTACTTTCCAACTTTCTGACCCCAACTGACTTGTTTCTTATTTAATATTGGGTTTCCAGTCTGTTTTCAAGCTAACAACCAACTTGCATCCATTGCGTACACTTGGTTTGCCTTTCCGGTTGCCTTAGTTTCAGTTCCGGCCCGTCTCCCCTTTCCGTGCGACACACTCTGACGGTTTTGAAGGGAGACCCGAGGCGCTGTACGCATGCGTCACTATTTGATGACGTCACCGCGCTGGGCCATGTCGCGCGCATGCGCGATTACGGACTCCGTCACGGTGTACATGTACGAGGTTTTTAGACGCTGTGACGTGGGGTCACGGCTTCTTCCTCTGCACATAGGGCACTAATATATCAGGGGGTGTGATTATGCTAATAGGGGATGTGTTTGACTTCAATAGGGGATGTGTTTGACTTCATGAAGAGACGTTACAGCCCCCTCCTCTTTGCTTATCAAATCCTGAGACCTATGAGGGTTGGATCACATGAAAAAGAGGCTTGGAACGCACGCGGGTCCGCCATCTTGGATGACCCCGGAAGTGCCAATTCACAACAAGCCTGGGAGCTGGATTCTCATTACAGAGGTCCTTGTCCATATATAAAGGAGTCTGGCTGCAGTGGGTAAGTACCCCAGACGAAGTCCTGTGAGACAAAACGCGTCGGGTGGACTCCACTGCCGCCATTTTTAATTTACAAAGCGCTTTTTTACCTTGAGATGTAAGTCTTTTTCTTTAATAAAAATTTTTACATGATTTACGGAATTACACTATTGGCCACTTCTTCATTACATGTGGGCTATGTTCGTTGATGTCTGAGCTTCCATACGGAGAAGACGGTTTTGGGATAGCACGGCTACGATCTCACCATCTACCAGCCCTGGACATTCTACCTCCTTTGCTAGAGAGCAACTCAAGCCTGTTTGACCCATATAGCGTACGCTCTGTGGGTCCCAACTTTCCGGTAAGCCTCCAGTCATTCGGGGGGTGGTCCTATCAGCACCGATTGGATTGTATTTGAGAGAGTTCATGATCACACAGTTTGGAGTTCATCATCGTTGCAATATCTATGTTTCTTTGCACTTGTTTATTTATTTAGTTTCGGACGTTTCTCATATTTTTGTATCCTGCCATTACATATGGTGACCTCAAGGGTGTTTTAATACGATGGACCTTACGTACATGAACTTTAAATAAATACAATACACCTATTATACTTTTATTATTGCACATGATACCATAATATTTAAAAAAAAAATTTCACTTATTAGCGCTACACTTGATTTTTATATGCTTCAAAATTGCACCTGCTCGTGGAGTGGCGACGTTTAAAAATTTCTACAGGTTACCAGTTTTAAGTTACAGGGGAGGTCTAGAATTATTGCTCTTGCTCTAACAATCGCAGCAATATCTGACATGTGTGATTTGAACATCATTTACATATATGGGTGCAACTTGCCTATGTGTTTGCTTCTGCACGCAAGCATGGAGAGGTGAGGTGCTTTAATTTTTATTTTATTTTTCCTATTAATTTTCCTTTTTTTTTATTTTTACACTGTCCCTATTTAAAAAAAGCATGAAAGGACCTCTTGAATGTAAAATCTGGGGTCAAAAAAAGCAATTAAAAAAAAAAAAATTAGAAAAAAAATTGTCCCTTTAAGGCCGTTGGATGGAAGTGACGTTTGACATCGCTCCGGTCCTCAAAGGGCAGAGTTGAGTGGGGGCCATCGTGCTCTCACTCGACTTCCTGCCCGTCAGGCCTCAGGACTGGATTGTCTCCACCGCTTCCATCGGCTTCGGTAAGCGGTGGAGACCACCGGGACGCAGCAGGAGGGGCTCCTCTCCTGCCACCCACAAAAGCGGAGACCACTTTTATCTTTAAGTGGACCGCCCGCTGTGGAGAAAAATGCAGAGGTTATGGCAGCTATATAGACTGGCAGAGACCCATTGCTTTTTGCCCATACATGAGATTCTCACCTGTGCATGCACTGTACCTGTTAGGAAACTGGGGCTTTTTAGCATATGTACAGCGGGTGTCATGTGTTGTAATATGTTCACCGATTTATGTGGGACATTGTTGTGTGTATGTACACATGCAGTCAATATTGACCAGGCCAGAATTCAATTGACTGGTTGATTTGTCCAACTGAATTTTAACATATCAAGGGGACAGCTGAAGATCCTTTGATGTGCAAGTCTCATGCAAGTCTACCTAGGGGTGTGAGGTATGGGCTGTTAACCTAATTGAACATTTCAAAGGGTACATTGTTTAAAGGACCATAGTAGAAGTATTTATTGATGGTAATTAGACTTGACGGGGTAACAATAAGATCAAAGAGTATTTTGGGTTGACCTAGCAGAAACTCCCTCCTAGTGGATTAGTATTTGATGGAGGACATTCAAGCTGGCATTTAGTGTTTTTGGAGGTTAGGCTTGTCTGTGTATGGCTGGGAACACTCAGACCTAAAACATGGGGTTCTGAATTATATCTACTCTGTCGGATTTCTTTGTCATCTGTGGACTTTGGACTTTGTTCTGTGTTGGAAGTCAATAAAGTGTATCTCTCTGGAAGAATTGGGTTGCTGCGGAAGAGTACTTACATCATCATCATTATTATAATAATACCTAAATATTAATTATCATACACACTCTACATCTATCCACCCGATACACCCAATATACATTAATAGATTAAATCACTACATCATGCATTGGCAGACAAACCACAGGTCTCTGTGGTCTGTCGCAGATCTATGGGATCTGGAAGAGACCGGTGGCATGTCTGCACATGCGTAGGACCTCGATCAAAGATGGCGACATGGGAGAAGAGCAGTGTAGGAAAATTGTAGATGTCAAGTCTGAACTCCATGGACTAGTAACCATGTTTTTTTCCTCTGACACAGGGCCGATTATCGGGGCATAGAAACTTTATTTTTAGTAGGTGAAGATCCTCTTTAACAAGCATTTAACTCTTGCGCCCACTGCAGGGGAATTTTTATTTTTACTTTATTTTGCCTTTAAAGCAGAACTTGTGCCAAGCATTAAAAGATTAAAATATGGAATAACAAAGCCAGCTTTTGCTGCAATATTTATCTTCAGTCCAGAGATCCCCCCCCCCAAACTTTTTACCTACAGCAAGATGTCTTTAGTCTAATGACCTACATCATTCAATCCCACGTCCTGTTTGCTCAGGTCATCCTAGACTTGCCCAGCCTGTGAATGGACAATGATAGAAGAAGTAGCACAGCAATGAGCTCATCTCTCTATCACTCTGCTCTCTCCTCCTTATCAGCATACTCCTTGTCAGCAAATGAGCTGAATGGCTCCTTGTGCTGCTACTTCCTCTCAGGTTCCTGCCCTGCTGTACTTACAATGCTTGCACTTTAACACTTAAATCAGTTATGTGTTAATGGTTAAATAGCTGCAATAGGTTGTGTCTTTTATATCTGCCTCAAGCACAGCTTTAAAAATGAAGTTGGCACTTGCAGCTGCCATATGTCTCCCTGTACAGACTTCTTATGTGCTGTCCATAGGTGTGCACAGCCTATTGCATTAGGATGTGCACCTCAAACCTCAAACACATACCATACATGTGTGTGCATGTGTATTTATACTGATGGTGTCAGAGCAGTGGATGGTGTCAGTAGGGCAGGGATTGGTGGTCAGTAGTTTTTATTTTTATTATTTTTTATATGTTATTACTTTTGTTAGTTTTCTTTTTTATGAGCTCTGTTAGGGGGCTTTGGTGAAATATCAGTGCTTTAAACAGGGGAAATCTGCGCCGCACAGGGTGATTAGGGTGCGCCCAGGCACGCCTGGCACACCCTGTGCGCACGCTTATGGTGCTGTCTTTCCCCCTGCATCAATGTTTTGTACAGCACGCTTCACAAAAACCATCAGTTATAACCTTTCCACATCTTAGCACAAGTTGTGCGACTGTGTCTTACTGTAAAACATTTCTGAGTTGGTGGGTTTATAAAAAGATTAAAGTGGTTCTAAAAACAGAAAAAAAACGTCTGCATGCAACTTCCACCCAGTCCCCACTTATACTTACCTGAGCCTGATCACGATCCAGCGATGTGCACATGAGCAGCAGCTATCTCTCTCCTCACAGAGGCTGTAGTGAGAGCCATTGGCTCCCGCTGCTGTCAATCACAGCTAGTGAGGAGAGAGCGGGGGGGAAGGCTGAGCCATGCTCTGTGTGTCAAGGGAGACAGTTTAGGAGTGAGCACACATGAGTGCTCCCATAGCTTGCTATCGAACATTCAGCAGGAGGGATTGCCAGTGGGAGACCAGAGAAGAGGAGGATCGGGGCTGCTCTGTGCAAAACCATTGCACAGAGCATGTAAGTTATTTTTTTTATAAGAAAATGTTAGCCCTTAGAATCACTATAAGACCCATCCACATTTACACATGTTAATGCACATCAACACATTCATAAACACTAGTTAGTCCTTGTTTTAAAGGGATTTGGTTCACATCTGAACGTTGACGTACAGTGTTCATTTATTTCATGCAAAAATGCACATTATAGGGCCTGTTGATGACAATGACAGTGCTTGAAATGCATGTTAATAACACACGAAAGCTTGCACGGAAAGGTGTGAAACCAGCCTGAAAAAGTCACTTGGTGTTTGAAGCTAACACATCCTCACCAAATCGGTCTAAAATTACTATTTAATATATGTTATTAAAACCCCTCCTCAGAGGATTAGGATGGTCCAATACAGATACAAAATTATAACAAAGAAGAGCAAATTCAACAAAGGTATTGCAGTGTATAATGGTGAATGTGCAAAATGTCAGACAGGCCAGTCAGATTTCACTAAACTGAAGTTAAGACAGAAATTGAAAGGGGAACATTTTCAACTATGACAAATTTTACATTATTTACAATCCCTTCAGACGCATACCTAAGATATTACGTTGAGAATGTTGTTTGACCACAGATGTTTTCAAGATACAGTTCAATGTGGGGGGCATCTCACTGTTGTTTAGGGTGGTTCTTAGCACAAATTTTCCCACCAACTGGCATAAGAAAGGTTTGGGTGAGGAAATTAATGAGGAGACTTGGAGGGCTTGGACCCTACGTTTCAATAAAAGGCATTAAGAATGCAGCTTTGGTTGAGGTGGGATACAAAGTGTTACTAAGTGGTTACTAAGTGGTACTAGGTTCCAGAGAGATTGTCGAAAGTGTGGTTAAGGTGGGAACAGTTCTACACATGTTGTGGACATGTCCCAAAGTTAGACGTTTCCTGATACAAGTTCACTCCCTGATCTACTCTAACAGCGATAAATATTGTGAAGACTGCTTGGGTCGCACTTCTTAATGAGCCAATCGAAAATATTCCCAAACACAGTCAATCCTTAATTAGTTTTGTTTTTCCTGGCAGCTAAGATTGTGATTGCCACAGATTTTAAAAGCCCTGTGATGGACTTCTCCTTGTTGAAAAGCAAACTTACTTGGATTATCCTTCAATACTCTTTCCCCTTTCTTTGAATCTTTTGTACTCATATGGTCATTTTTTTTCCCTTTCATCAGTTATACATTGTGTGATATGGTGCTTATATCAGTATTGTTCTCCCAGAAAGGCCATGGATTTATCTCTCTATGGTATCCTGAGTTCCCTATCTCAGGCCCTTTCTACCCTCCTTCCCTAGTGGAGGGGTATTGGGTGCTGTATTTGAACTTGATTACAGAGTTTAACATTCATGAGATTTTGCTGTAAGCCCTCACTGGCTTCCTTTACCCCAAACCGGGTTACCGCTGTGAATGACACCTCACACTATATCTGACCCTCGAGCATTATACATAGTTAGTCAGGTTGAGAAAAGACACAAGTCCATCTAGTTCAACCAATAAAAGGAAAAAAAAAATCATACAATCCTATACCCACTGTTGATACAGAGGAAGACAAAAAAAAAAACACAGCAAAGCATGATCCAATTTGCTGCAGCAGCAATTCCTTCCTGATTTCCCCAAGAGGCAATTGGATATTCCCTGGATCAACGTTACCTATAAATGTTAGTATCCAGTTATGTTATGTACATTTAGGAAATAATCCAGACCTTTTTTAAAGCAAGCTACATACTGCCAGAATCACCTCTGGAGGGAGTCTATTCCACATTTTCACAACTTTTACCGTGAAGAAACCTTTCCTCCCTCCGACCAAAACCCAGTGGTGGGCCAGAATTATAGAAATTCAACAAGTGGAAAACTTGACTATGATGCTGAAAGAACAAGACGAGAAATATCGGAGGATATGGTCCCCTCTAGTGGATTATAGAATTAGAGAACAGGAGAGGTAGATTATGTAGGATCGAATGGAAATGAGGAGGGGGTACCCCTTGACAGTGCTCCTTTTTTTTTTTTTTTTTGGGGGTTTTCTGAGGGTGGGGGTATAAGGGGTACGGGAAAAGAAAAGTGAAAATATACATGCCTTTGGAATAGAGGAGATTTAGAATCATTTTGTAAGGAAATGTGTTATGTTGTTATTTTACGATAAAAAGGAGTTATATGAGTGGACACGAAGATTAAATGAAATGTTTCATGTGGCATGTAATACATGATATTCAAAAAATAAAGAATTTATTAAAAAAAAAGAAACCTTTCCGTATTATGCTTGACTTAGCTGTGTATTGAAGGACATTTTGCTTGTAAGCACTTCTTTGATTGTTAGATACCAATATTTGTTTTATTGTTTCATTGTACACCTGTGCACTTTGCTATCGGAAAAGTCTTGCATTTTCTTTTTCATGAAAAACAATAAAAACTATTAAAATAGAAAAATTGAAAGGGGAACTCTAGGCAGAGTTCAAAGTTAACATGCTATATTCTGAAGTCAATTGACATACTCCTATACAAGGTCATACTGTACCTTCAATTAAGCATAGTAGACCTGTGCATGTTGTTGGAAGAGGCAGCTTTTCACTGTACAATTATCATGCCCTATAATTTCCCAACAGAAATTCAGTCATCACATAGCAGCTTATTTACACTTTTCACAATATTCCAAGCTAGTGTGAAATTACAAGGTACATGAAAAAAATTATCCTTTTTTTGTAGTTAATAATAAGCATGCACTGAGGTTTAAATGAAAATAATATCTTAATAAAAAAAACCACAGGGAACTACTTTAATTCTTTCATGGGTTACTGCCCTTTGCACGTTGCTTTTTGTCTTATCAAATTTTGTATTATCAAATAAATTGGTAAATGAAACCAGATCATTTGATTTACTTTTTGTTTGTCAAATGGCAACATTTTTTACTACATAGCTTTTGGTTTAAAAATCTGATTTGCTTCCATGAACATGTTACAAGTGTTTTTACTCTACATTACCAGCAAATTAATGAAATTAGCGAGCAGTGTGGTACACTGGTGCTTTCAGGAGTAATAATGCATACACAATGAATGGATGAAGAGATGAGGTTCTCTTCTCAGAGTGTTGCATAAAAGGATGTATCTCCAGTCCCTGTTCCCGTCAGTGATTTTTTTTTTTCCTTTTCGGCAGTGGCTTCTAGAGATTAAACAGAAAATTGATCAAGCTGTCATCAGTACATGTAGGCAAAAGAACTGCAAGAGAGAGAGAGACCTGTGCGTTTGTTAACCCAGGGACTTTATACTCAGCCTTTGGTACAAGTAATTGGTTAGGACATGGCTGGGATGGAAAGGAGCAGAGGAAAATAGTGAGTGTATCTAGAGAGAGAGAGGAAGCAGCCAGCACTTGCAGCTCAATAATGCTTTTCAATGAAAGAAGCTTTCCAGAGCATCTGAGACAGTGGCAGCTTTGTACAAAACCTTTCTGTCCTTTATTCACCAAAATGTTTCTGCCATACTTCTGAATCCCTCATCCTGACACAAAATGAGCTTACCGTCGAGCTGTGAATACCTAACACTGGAAAAGGTGGCCAGGTTCCGAAGTGCCTACATCCATGGATCACCTTACGCTATCAACAAGCCCATCGATATTAATCAGCAAAGGAAACGGTAACAGTCTTTATTGCAAGATTGTGCGCTTCTTGTGTCAATGTTCCAATAACCTTTTTTTTTTTACATGTTTCAGCAGTTTTTTTTTTGTCTTTGATGTGAATTTTTTATTTATTTTCTATTTTTTAATCAGAATAAGTATACATTTAAATATTCATCACTTGAAAGATGTGTGTGTGTGCGTGTGTGTGTGTATATATATATATATATGTATGTGTGTGTGTATGTATGTATATATATATATATATATATATATCTATATCTATATATATATATGTGTGTATGTATATATATATATGTGTGTGTGTGTATATATGTATATGTATATGTGTGTATATATATATATATAGATGTAGATCTATATATAGATATATATATATATACTTTAATTTATTGAAGTATTTATTTTATTTAATTTATTAAATGTATTAACTACATATACATGTTTAATGTAAATGTAATTAATTACATTAAATACATTTTAATGTAAATGTATTAATTTATGAAATTATGTAAAAATGTTTGTTTTACACTGTAGGGTAATATACACATAGAAAAACATTTACAGGTACAAATGTGTGACTGTATATGTGTACCTGGTACTTGTAAAGGTCCTTTATTTGGAGCAAAAGAAGTCAGCAGTGAACCTGCATCCTATAGGAACCAGTTCTGCTTTCCTAGATGATGTCAGGTGAATCCAGCCTGGTTGGTACAGGAAATAACTCAGTTTTTGGCCCGATTTGTTTTGCTGCGCTTTCCATATATCAGCGCTAAGAGGCACACAGTACAAGAAAAATGGATATGCCATTCATTGCAATGAATTAAAAACTAGCTTGTATTTTCCATTTTTCCACAACTCAGTTGCTATGGGCAGCATAGTCTAAAGACTAATGAGGTCCTATGTTTTTCTCTGACACTTGAGTTCATTTAAACTAGGCAAGGTCCTGACAGGCTGCTGAATCTTGTTATTGGGTTTTGTGTTTGTTCATGGCAAAAGCAATAGATGATGCTAGAGAATGGATTTCTGAGAATTCCACTATTTCTCTCTCAGACTGGCCTTGGCGCACATCAATATTAGCTGAACAAAAACATAGGAAGTGGTTGTGAGCAGTTTGTGCATATTAACATTTGATGGGAAGGCCGTGATTCACATTGCAACGACTGGCCCTGGTTATTATAGGGCCTGCATCAGTCTCTAATGTAATTAGGTGTATTGCCTCATCAGAAGAAACAGGATTCAGAAGATGAATGTACGCCTTTTGTTCATTGAAGTGGCTTTTGCACAAGCGCAACAAGAAAACAAAAAACATTTGCTACAGGAAATAACTCAGATTTTTGTTTTGCTGCACTTTCCATATATCAGCTCTAAGAGGCACACAGTACAAGAAAAATGGATATGCCATTCATTGCAATAAATTAAGAACTAGCTTGTATTTTCCATTTTTGCACAATTCAGTTGCTATGGGCAGCATAGTCTAAAGACTAATGAGGTCCTATGTTTTTCTCTGACACTTGAGTTCATTTTACCTAGGCAAGGTCTAGACAGGCTGCTAAATCTTGTCCTTGGATTTTGTGTTTGTTCATGGCAAAAGCAATAGATGATGCTAGAGAATGGATTCCTGAGAATTCCACTATTTCTCTTGCAGACTGGCCTTGGCGCACATCAATATTAGCTGAACAAAAACATAGGAAGTGGTTGTGAGCAGTTTGTTCAGAAGATCAATGTACGCCTTTTGTTGAAGTGGCTTTTGCACAAGTGCAACAAGAAAACAGAAAACATTTGTCCAACTTTAAGTTTGAAGGCCACAGATGTCAAAATATAAGCAATGCCAATATGTGTTTTACTTTCGGGAGACTTTGTAGAAATGCAGTAACAAGAAGATGGGAGGCAATCAAATGAACAGATTTTCCAGGATATTATATATGACTAATAGCCAATTCCCTTTTCTGCAGAAAAAAAGAAGTAAAGATTTTACCACACATGCTATTATCACTCATGGGCCATATCTGCAATAAGACTGTGGTTGAGTCTGGTAGCATGCAACTTACTGAAAGATGGGCAGATGAGCCGACATCTCACTGTCTGACATTCTCTGCAGGACTTTAGGCCATTTAGAGCCACCTTAAAGTGGTTGTAAAGGCTGAAGGTATGAAGGTAAAAAACTTTCCATGTGCTTCTCCCCCCACAGCCCCATCTAAATCTCACCTGAGCCCCTTTCAATCCAGCGATGTGCACGGGAGCCTTGGCTGTCCCGGGTCTCTATCTCCTTATTGGCTGAGACAGCAGCGGAAGCTATTGGTTCCCCACTGCTGTCAATCACAGCCAGTAAGCCAATGAGGAGAGAGCGGGGCAGACCAAGGCACAGCTTTTATGTGTCTTATGGATGCTTAAAGCGGGTCTCGGGAGTGACCACGCACCAGTGCCCCTATAGCAAGGGGCTTGCTATTGGGGGCAAGGGGCAAGAGCCAGGAGAGGTGGAGGGGGACCTGAGAAAAAGAGAATTAGGACTGCTCTCTGCAAAACCTTTGCACAGAGCAGGTAGGTATGACATGTTTGTTATTTATTCAATAAAAAAAAAATTGTAAAAAACTTTAATATCACTTTAAATCCAACCAAAACTTATAATTTAGTTAAAGTAAGTATTAGAGTATCCAGCTGTGTCTGTTCCTTACATCAAGGGCCATACTATTCCTGCTGCTTTTTATGCTATATGAAAATTTCAACTAAAAAACTCAGGCTTGGCCCTGCCATGCCAAGCTCCCCAAGCTTTCGTTTGGCCAGTAAGAATGACTATCAGGTTAAACAACCAATAGGAAAGCTTGGGTGGGGAGAAAAGGCAGGGTGAAGTTTATTTGCCTGGAACTTCAGCTGCCCGTATCTCTGCATCTATTAATGGTTTTGGCATGCAGCTTTCAATAAAGGTATCCTATTTTTTTTTTGTTTCATTATATTGTCATTTTGAAATGCCCAGTTTTGTGACAGCGTTTAAAGTACATAGGATTGGTTATATACTGTGTCAGCAGTTTATGAAAGTGGACACCTATAGGTACCTGTATGCCCTTTGGGTAACTACCAAGAGCACTAAAACCAGGGGAGTTTTGGGAATTCCACATTAAAATTGACCAGTGCCAAATTCTGTCAGGCAGCATCAGTACCAGCAATGATTGTAGGAGATTGCTAGAGAGGCTTCAGGGATGGGGATGTAGTAAGAAACGTTATGTACCCATATGAAATTTTGATAATTTTTTTCCCCACAAATAGAGCTTTCTTTTGGTGGTATTTGATCACCTCTGCGGTTTTTATTTTTTGCGCTATAAACAAAAAAAAGTGACAATTTTGAAAAAAACACAAAATGTTTTACTTTTTGCTGTAATAAATATCCCATTAAAAAAAACAAAAATATTTTTTTTCCTCAGTTTAGGCCGATATGTATTCTTCTACATATTTTTGGTAAAAAAAATAGCAATAAGCGTATATTGATTGGTTTGTGCAAAAGTTATAGCGTCTACAAAATAGGGGATACATTTATGGCATTTTTATTTACTAGTAATGGCAGCAACCTGCAATTTTTATCGTGACTGTGATATTGTGGCGGACACTTTGGACACTTTTGACACTATTTTGGGACCATTCACATTTATACATTGATCAGAGCTATAAAAATACACTGATTACTGTGTAAATGTGACTGGCAGGGAAGGGGTTAACACCAGGGGGCGAGAAAGGGGTTAAATGTGTATCCTAGGGAGGGGACCCACAAGGGGAGGAGACTGATCGGTGTTTCTCTGTACTGGGAACACACCATCGGTCTCCTCTCCTCTGACAGGACATAGATCATGACAGGACATGGTTTACACACACAGATCCATGGTCCTGCTGTGTTCACGGGTAATCGCGGGTGCTGGCGGACATCGCGGCCACCAGGCACGCGCATCGGGTGCCTAGTGACGCGGCGGGCGTGTGCGCGCCCCCTAAAGGCACAGAAAGTAAAAGACGTCATATGACGGTGGCCCAGAGGGAGAAATGGGTTCCTGCCACCGTCATATCACTATGCGCGGTAGGGAAGTCGTTAATACCGTGTATTGCACCCTTTAACATCAATGACAGCTTGCAGTCTTTTGTGGTTTTTGTGGATGAGGCGCTTTATCTTCTCAGATGGTAAAGCCTCCCATTCCTCTTGGCAAAAAGCCTCCAGTTCCTGTAAATTCTTGGGCTGTCTTGCATGAACCGCACATTTGAGATCTCCCCAGAGTGGCTCAATGATATTGAGGTCAGGAGACTGAGATGGCCACTCCAGAACCTTCACTTTATTCTGCTGTAGCCAATGACAGGTCGACTTGGCCTTGTGTTTTGTGCTTTGGATCGTTGTTATGTTGGAATGTCCAAGTAGGTCTCATGCGCAGCTTCCTGGCTGATGAATGCAAATGTTCCTCCAGTATTTTTTGATAACATGCTGCATTCATCTTGGCATCAATTTTGACCGAATTTCCTGTGCCTTTGTAGCTCACAAATCCCCAAAACATCAGCGATCCACCTCCGTGTTTCACAGTAGCGTTTATGGTTGTGGCCAAAAAGCTCAGTTTTGGTCTCATCACCTCAAATGACTGTGCCAGAAGGTTTAAGGCTTGTCCCTGTGCTATTTGGCGTATTGTAAGCGGGATACTTTGTGGCATTTGCATAATAATGGCTTTCTTCTGGTGACTCGACCATGCAGCCCATCTTTCTTCAAGTGCCTCCTTATTGTGCATCTTGAAACAGCCACACCGCACGTTTTCACAGAGTCCTATATTTTACCTGAAAGTAATTTGTGGGTTTTTCTTTGCATCCCGAACAATTTTTCCTGGCAGTTGTAGCTGAAATTTTAGTTGGTCTACCTGATCATGGTTTGGTTTCAACAGAACCCCTCATTTTCCACTTCTTGATTAGAGTTTGAACACTGCTGATTGGCATTCTCAATTCAATGGATGTCTTTTTATATCCCTTTCCAGTTCAACTACGTTTTCTTGCAGATCCTTTGACAATTCTTTTGCGTCTTTTGAACACGTCACCATTTTTCTAGGTAAATAGATTTCTAAAGATGCTATTGACATGAGATTTTCACCACATGTTAGTAACAACTCATGCAATCCATACATACAAGGAAACCAAAACAAGTAAGTTCAGAAATTAAGTTATGTGTAATAATATGGAATGACACAGGGAAAAGTTATTGAACACATGAAGAAAGGCAGGTGCAGAAAGTCTAATTGGGCTAATTCCAGGTCTTTCTGAAGCTCTGCACAAGGGGCCCTTGGCACTTGGACAACTCTTTTGATAATTCTTTTCACTCCTTTGTTGGAAATTTTGTGAGGAGCACCTGGTCGTGGCCAGTTTATGGTGAAATTATGTTCTTTCCACTTCCAGATTATGGCCCCAATAGTGCTCACTGGAACATTCAGAAGTTTAGAAATCCTTCTGTAACCAATGCCATTAGTATGTTTTGCAACAATAAGGTTGCAAAGGTCTTGAGAGAGCTCTTTGCTTTTACCCATCATGAGATGTTTCTTGTGTGACACCTTGGTAATGAGACCCCTTTTTATAGGACATCATCTGAGACTGAACCAGCTAATATTAATTTGCACTGACAAGGGGTGGAATTGCTTTCTAATTACTGACAGATTTCAGCTGGTGTCTTGGCTTTTTATGCCTTTCTGCACCTCCCTTTCTTCATGTGTTCAATACCTTTTCCCTGTGTCATTCCTTTTTATTACACATAATGTAATTTCTGAACGTATTTGTTCTGGTTTCTTTGTATGTATGGACATGGTGAAAATTTTAATGTCAATAGCACCTTTAGAAATATATTTTTCTAGAAAAATGGTGACGTGCTCAATAATTATTTTACCCGCTTATATAATCTCCATATTCCTGTATAATATGTTTATTTTTCCTCATGATCGCTATAAGGGAAGCATATAGAACGCCACAGGTCCATGGAGTTAAATCCAAACAGGGGATCCCTACTAATTCAGCCCAATGTGGGTGAAATATGTCAGAGGGGCATGGCTGATGGGCTGGGATCTGAGCTGAAGCCGGTTTTTCATTCAGCATACATTGGAGTTGAATACAGTATGCTGCTGTATCTGCATGCAATATCACAGGTTCCATAGAATTCGATCTAAAAAGGAGGTCCCTAGTAAAACATTAGAGGTCCTCATCTGATCATTTGCAAGCCCCCCCCCATGCTTTCTTTAACAACTTAAGTCTCGGAAGGATTTACCCCCTAATAACCAGGCCATTTTTTGCGATACGGCACTGCGTCACTTTAACTGACAATTGCGTGGTCGTGCAACGTTGTACCCAAGCAAAATTGATGTCCTTTTTTCCTCACAAATAGAGCTTTACTTTGGTGGTATTTGATCACCTCTGCATTTTCTTTTTTTTTTTGCGCTATAAACAGAAAAAGACTGACAAAAAAAAAAAAGTGATCAGAGTTAAAAATAGCCACTCATCACTGTATAACTGACACTGGCAGGGAAGGGGTTAACACTAGGGGGCGATCATGGGGTTAAGTGTTCCCTAGAGAGGTGTTTCTAACTGGGGGGGAGTGCCCTGACTGGGAGTAGAGAGAGATCGCTGTTCCTGGTCACTAAGAACAGCCGATCTCACTGTACTCTCCTGACAGAACGGGGATCTGCTTTGTTTACACTGGAAGATCCCCATTTTGGCTCTCTGTGGAGCGATTGCGTGTGGCCAGCAGACATCGTGGCCGCCGGCCACACGCATCAGCTCCAGCACCGCGTTATAACTATTAAACGAACCGCCCTACCGGTACAGTGATTCGCGCAATAGTGTTACCCTGCGCAGTATATCTGCGGTGGCTGGTCAGCAAGGGGTTAAAGTATAACTAAAGATAACTTTTTTTTTTTTCTTTAGTTTGTGGATAGAGTGGAGAGGGATTAGAACACGTTAGATTTGCATTGCTTGTTGTGCCCCTTTTTTATTGTCCTGTCTACCATTATCATAGCATGTAAAAGAAAATTCAAAATGTGGGGTTGTGCCCAGCAAAGGAATAGAGGGGAAATCTTCCAATGGGGACACTAGTTCTGGTGACCTGAAGGGCACCAAGGGTTTTCCCTAATTTGCAAGCATTTTCTCTCATTTCCTGTTGGTTATGGAACAGGAAGTGAAGGGAAATCTCCCCAATGGGACACAGATGGCACAAAAAACAAACTGACAGGGATTATAACTCTCCCTTTTTTCTATCCAAAATGAACAAAAAAAAGTTTGCCTATTCTACTTTAGTCATTGTATGGCTACTGGAAAGTATTGTAACACCATCCAGTTTCATTATTTAGATTGAATTAAAGTACCATTAAAAAACTGAGGAAGGAATAAACATTTAAAACACTTGGCATAAAGTTACCACCATTATTTTGTAGTTGGGACTGCAGTTGAGTATCACAGTCAGCGTCATTATAACAAAATATATCAGAATAGCTATAAATTCATCATTTTATTTGCTTGGAGTAGATTGAATTTTCTAATTTTACTACTGTGGTATTTTTTTGGAATACAAATACATTATACCTTTCTCCTTATGGCTGAAATGATAAGCACTGTGTCTTCATAGTGGATATTAAACTATAGGTAAATATACCTTTTATGAGGTGTATTAAGGTCATTCTCTTGGAAGACATATGGTTACCATCATTTATTTGATTGGAAATCAATTCATAATCTTCCACAAAAATATGTGTTTGTTTAAAGAGAAGATCCATAGCTAAGCAGTGGTGCCTGTTCACACACCAGGGATAATATGATACAATTAGAATGATGAGCTTTGTTTCATGTACATGAGTTTTCATCATCACAGTTTTCATGCAGAAATTATTCATAAGCCCTAAATTATATTTGTGCTTTTGTAAGATACTTTTTTTTAGATATGCTGTACATTGATAAAAGTGAACCGACAGAAATAAAAATCTGACAGGGATTCTAGCTTTTCACTACTCTGTTGAAAAACAGAAAATCAGTTTATGGTTCTGGCTGTGTTGCCATTGCAGATTTTCAGCTACTTCCTATCTGGTAAAACATCTAAAGGACAGGAAATGAGGGTAAATCTCTCTTAAGGGAGCCCCGGATAGCAGTAAAATCCTAACTGTGCTGCCCCCGCATTATATGGAGACTGCACTTGTTATATTCACTGTGGAACCTAGGGGGTTAATTCTCTGCATTGTGTAAAAAGGCTGTTTGCTCCTGTCTTCTCTGATCCTTCCCTTCTTTCACAGTCCCCAAACCATCTCCTAATAGAATAGAGCCTTGGGGCAAGCTGCACATGCTCAGTTTGGTGTGTATTGCTAGAGAGTTTCTTTTTTTCTTGGGAGAGTGCATGTGATCAACACAGAGCCAATCAGCATTGTCCAGGCAGAGGGTCAGGGGTCATGCAGCCTCATAGGACATATGTCCTACAAGCTTTAACCAGATACTGATAGAAGTCACAAGACTGCTATATACTGCTGATGACAAAAGGTATTTAGCATTTTATATTTACTAAATTAATTGCATTTCCATGTTCTGTGTACTGTGGGAGACCAGATATAGTGAATGCAAGGTCTGGGTTTAGTAACACTTTAACTGTTTTTTATGCTGCTACCTTATGACTATTCTATGTATTATATATGTTATTTTCTGTATTTTCCTTCCATTCTTGTGATGTTGTTTCTTTTTGCTTTGTGTAATTTTTTTCAATATGTGCTGCACTGTCATATCATCACACCTAAAGGGTTATTTTACATTAAAAAAAATAATTCTGTACAGCCAAGGGGCAGTCAACGTAGTGTAACAAACCTTGTCGTCTTGCACCAGTCTTCTCCTCTGAGGTTCTGAGGGTCTGAGGTTCACATATATGCAATTAGGATGTGTTTTTAACCACGTCCAATTCACATAACATGTGAATGGCTTTCAATGGAGCAGGTTCACACATGTCCGCCTTAGGTTTGCAGTCCGGAGTCCGGTGCATTTCTGTTCACCATTTCAGGTGCGATTTAGGTGCAAATTTTTACCTGCATTTGTCCAGCTGGACCCAAAAATGCACAGGACCCTTTTTCAAATCGCACTGCGGCCACCCCGGGCATGTATGAACCGGCTCCATTGAAAGTCGTTCACATTCACATGTTATGCGAATGGGATGCCGTTTCAAATCTCATCCAATTTGCATATATGTGAACCCAGCCTAAGGGACCCTTTTCTAAACCTGGGTTGGTGTCTACATGGTCCACTCAGGAGGGTCTCCAATTTTTGGTACCTTTGTTACATTTTTGAGGTTGCTACCTATCTATATATAGTCTTACCCTTACCTGTGCACGGATTGAACGTATACTACCTTATCTGGATTATATGCTCAGTGCAGCTACTTTTTTTATTTTGTATCTGTTCCATACCATTAAATAAAAAATGTAAAGAAAAAAAAACATTGTCAAGTTTACATGACATACTTGTAGTCCAATCTCTGCCTCCCCCAAGCCTGGGCAAAAAAGCCACCATCCTGACTGATCTGCCCTGGTCTAGAGGCTGGGACATGTTTAATACTTAGTGCGTCCCCAGCATAACAAGAACAAATGCTGCCCCTCGTTCACAAACTGGCACGCGCACAGTGCGCTGTCCTTTGCTAGAGGTGGAAGCAGAGATGGGCCTACAGGTATGTCATGTAAACTAAGCTCCATTTTTCTAAGCTGGACAATGTTTTTCACTACTGGGGCTCAGGTGGAAAGCCTGCTAGGGAATGTTTCCAGGTCACCAAAGGAAATAGATATCCAGGTTCTTGTTTTTTTCAAAATTGAAATGCATCAGCCTCACATGTAGCAATCAATGATTGTAAAATTATATTGATGTAATGTGTTGTGGTGGTTTAACTAATAATAATATCACATATATTGCAAGACAACTTGCCCTGCACTGTACGGGATGACATTAGAGTGTGACTGTTGGCCGAAGTACATTAGAAAAGAGGCTTAGGGGGACAAGTCCCACAGTGAGATGAAAGCCTGCTGGATCAAGAAATGGGATATTTCTTTACTTGGTCTCAGCTAAACAGAAGTGAGAAAAAGTGAGTGTGCGGTGCTGTGGAAGGTGGGGGTGGGTGTGAGAGTTAACTTAAAATCTAACCTCCCTACGTAAAGCCTGTAACCCATGCCAAATTGTTTACCCTTAACCTAAAACTCAACCCAACCTCTGTAGTGAACACTTATATATACCGTATGTATATGTAGTAGTAGTTAGTCTTATCCAAATTAACCTATTCAAAAGTACAAGGTAAATGTTCTGTATTTATTTAAATTTCATTTTAGTTTGGCCAAAGACCCCCCAAAAACTGTGGTTCTTCAGAAAACTCAAATGAAAGGCATATTTGCAGTCAGTCATCACCAAAGATTTGTTTTTTGGTTGAGATACCATGCTGGTTGTCCCTGCTCTTACATTTCTGTGGTAGCCACAATCTGTTAGATTCATGGAAGACCCAGCTTTAGGATCTTATGTCATGGTTCAGAGCAAAAATGCTGATCTTGTTGACACTAAAGACCTAAAGTGGTAACAACATTTTAAGTCAGTTAGAAAAAGCTAGGGATGCTCTATTTTTTTCGGTAAAGGCAACCTAGATTTCTTTAAAATATTAGTGTGGGAAGTAAATAAACATACATACTCACCTAAATGGCTTCAGCATCAACCACTGTTCTGCCCCTCCATTGCTCACTGGAACACCGGTTTGGGAAAGGAGCAGGAACAGCTGGCTGAGGCTCTAGTGCAGCACTGAGAGGCTTAGCCAGCTGCCGGTCAAGCATCTAGGCCAGAAATCTTCAAACTACGGCCCTCCAGCTGTTGCGGAACTACACATCCTATGAGGCATTGTAAAACTCTGACATTCACAGACATGACTAGGCATGATGGGAATTGTAGTTCCTGAACAACTGGAGGGCCGTAGTTTGAAGACCCCTGATCCAGGCTGATCCCAATATTAATGTCAGGATCCCTGCAGAGCCTGGGCCAGCTCTGTGATATCAGCCAACAGTGGGCTGTAGCACACTATCAGCTGAATCTGGGTCACAAGAGTTCACAACTAAGTGCATTCCTGTGACCCACAGAAGTATGGCCAAAAGAGCTTTGGCCATATTTCTCATAAGTTTTTTGCTCTTTACTGTTGTTTTTTTTTTTTGTAATTTTGCACAATAAATGAAGACACAATAAATACATGGCAACATTGGAATTTTACAATATGTGTATTACGGTGAGAAACAGGCAACAGCAAATGTGTGGCAGCAGTGAAATTTTGTAATAACCACGTGACAGCACTAGAATTGCACAAAAGTAAACATGGCAGAAAAAGAACGTAATTTACAGTAAAAAGACTGGAAAAGGTATAAAGCTCATTACATTAAAGACATGTAAGTAACAACAGTGATTGCAAATAAGAGGTCTACCAAGCATTTGTTGTGGCCATTTTTTTTTCTTATCGTGTTTTTGAGAGTTTTTTCGGGCATTTTTTCAAGCGCTTGTATGGGCGTTTTTGTACAGCATTTTCGAGCTTTGACGTTTTTTTATTAGCCAATAAAGAAAAATATCATCTATTTCATCATTTGTTGCTATGTTTTTCAGCTTTTCATCCACTTGTATAAATAAATAAATAAAAAAAAATGTTTACTTTTTTTGTTAGGGGTTAAAGGGTATGGATTAAATTTATTTATTATTATTTACTTATTTTTTTTAGGTTAGGGTTCAGGGTTAAGATTAGGGGTTATTATTCAGGTTGCGAGTTAGGGTTAGGCATTATTTTTAGTGCTTAGTGTTGGGGGGTGGGACTAGGGTTATTTTTTATTATTTTTTTTTTATTTATTTTTTTTTATTAGTATTTATTTTTTATTCAGTTATGATTTATTTGTGATTGTTATTTATTTATGTATTTTATTTAATTATGAATTATTACTATTTATTTTTATTTAATTTTTGCATTTGAATAGACAAACGCTCATAAACACGTGACAAAACGCTTCAAAAACACACCAATCTGCCCGATTTGAGCTACAAATAAAGCTCCAGAACTTTTTTGAGTTTAAGGCATTTGGCTTTAGGAGACTTGTAGTGGAGATGTGAACCAACTCCATAGAGAATTATTGATTTTTATGTCCCCCAGCGTTTTGGAACTTTGTGCTTCCAACTACAAAACTCTGCGGTGTGAATGGGGCCTAAGAACAAAAGAATATGTGTGTATGGGAGATTATAGTAAATTCAACATTCAATTTCCGGTCGTTATAGCAGTTAACGTTTCTGTAATACAATAGATGGAATGTTTTGTCTGAAGTTCTGCTTCATGTTAAGAACCTTTAGAATGATGGTATTTTAGATTTGTGGGTTTTCCTTTACAGTCATCCTGGGATGGAAAATTCTGCAGTAATTATTAAAGACTGCAATTAATGTTCATTTAGTGTGAGTGTTTCCTTCAGTTTTCGGCACAAGCCGCTAGTAGAAGTGGCTTACCTCAGTAGGGATAGTTATTTTAATTCTACGCTTCTTAATAGTAATAAAAGTGTTTGCCCACCCAGTTTATCAGAAATAATGTTTCCTTTTCATTGTCCTTAAAATCCTGCACAATATGGAGCGCAGAGAGGCTGAACCTGCACTGATATTAATAGGAGATTGTGAAAACGTTGCAGAGTCAAATAGCTATTAGCAATGCTTATTTGATTGCTAGTTTTAATATTTGCTTTTTGTAGAACATTTGTTAGTCAAGGTAATTACAATAAATAGGGAGAGACAAAATCTCTGTAAAGCACCATATATAGTACAACAGCTGTTCTGCTGTTCTGGGCTCGATAAGCAAATGGTCATGTATTGCACAGGTAGTAGATCTATTGAATGACAAGAATGTCTCTTATTTATGCTGTGATCGTTATCTTACCTTTATTGATAAAATGTTGAATGAGGATCTGAATTCTGGAAGCTGTTCCCAGGAAAGCCAGGGAGAGGACAAAGCACTAGTCACCACTATTTCATCATGCAGCTGATCTTTCCCCATTACTGTTATATAACATGTTTTGGTCTGCGCCGCCTCTGTATGGAGGTGGCCTTCTCAGTAGAGGCAGGGTCTGCTTCCACATGTCAGAGCCTCCAGCAAGGAGACCAGTGAGCAGCACAGCAGTGACATCCCCAAATGTCACTCCAAATCTCTTGATCATAGGCAGTACTTAGGACCACTGACATTTAAAAATCTGTATTTTTTTTGCTAGAAATTACTTAGAACCCCCCAATGTTTATATATATATATATATATATATATATATATATATATATATATATATATATAAACTTTTAGCAGAGACCCTAGAGAATAGTCACACTTTATTTGCGCAATGGATTTTCTAACATACGTTTTTTGGGAAAAAATACACTCTAATGAATTTTAATACACACAAACACAATATAATACTCAAATTTTTTTGTAAAATATAAAAGATAGTGTTACGCCGAGTAAATAAATACCTAACATGTCACACTTTAAAGTTGCGCACTCTACAAGTTACCAGTTTAGAGTTACACAGGAGGTCTGGAGCTAGAATTATTGCTCTTGCTCTGATGTTCATGGAAATACCTCACATGCATGGTGCGACCGCCACTCGTATGTGGGCAGGACCAATGGGTGCATTCTCTTTTTTGCACAAGCATGGGAGGACAGGGGCGATTTAAACTTTTTTTAATTTGATTTCATTTTTACACTGTTACTTTAAATTTTTCTTTTTATTACTTTTATTGCTGTCACAAGCAATGTAAACATCCTTTGTGACAGCAATAGGCAGTGAGAGGTACACTTTATGGAGAGATATGGGGTCGGTTAGACCACAGATGTCTCCTCTGCCCTTAAAAGCATCTGATCACACCAAGATTGGTGTGATCAGATGCTTTCACAATTTAAAAATGGTGCTGTTTACATTTGGGGGAAACCCGAAGTGACAAATTACTTGTTGTTTCCAGTTTCCTATACCGTCTTCATTCGGGGCTTGCCTGTGGGACAGGGTTGGTGGCACCCTGGTTGTAAAGGCAATCCCGCAGCTAATTAGATGCTAGGATGGCTTGGCTTTTACAAAAAAGCCACTCGCTTCATGAAAAAAACAGTACCTGTATCTGCAGGCATCATCCCGGTTATACCACTTGAAAGCTGCAACGTATATGTACGTTCTTCAAATGGTTAGATTTACACTGCAGATATACAGCAATGAGGCTATAGACATGAGTGCTATTTTACAGGAAGACTTTGGGATAAAAGGTATGTTTTTCAGAGAACTACTTTTTTAACTTTTGGTGTCCCTTAAAATATAGTAGACATGTGCACTGCCGTAAAATGTGTTCGTTTTCATTTCATTTGTTTTTTCGGTTTTGGGTCATTCGTTATGATCGCAATTTGTAAATTCGAAAATTCGTAAATTCAAAAATTAGAAAATCTGAAGATTCGAAAGAACAAAAATCTGAGAATTCAAAATAATAACTAATTAATAATAACTATTAAATTATAGGTATTGGAAATTCCTTTCAAATTTGGCTGTTAGTGAACGTAACAAATACGAATTTATCCAAAGTTACGAGTTATCCGAAATAAGGAATGCTGCATCTAAACAAATGGAACAGAACACATTTTTAAAAATGTAGTATTATTATTATTATTGTTATTTATTATGAATTTGCTACGTGCCATTCGTTTAGATACGGCATTCCTTATTTCGGATAATTCGTAACTTCGAATAAATTCGTATTCATTAGGTTCATGAACAGCCAAATTTGAAAGGAAATTCCAATACCTATAATTTCATAGTTCTTATTTTGAATTTTCGGGTTTTCGAATTTACGAATTTTCGAATATTCTAATTTACGAATATTCATAAAAATTAGTTAAAGGGGTTTTCGTAAATTTGGATGTTTCTGAATTAACGAATTTGTCGAAATTTGTTAAAAAAACAAATTCAGAACTAAACGAATTGCACATGTCTAAAATATAGCAGACCGTCACACTTTGAGTTCAGTTCCGCTCTCATGTTAAAGCGGTTGCCCAGTATCCTGTGAAAAAATTAATAGTCAGCAGCTACAAAAACTGTAGCTGCCAACTTTTAAAAGACAGCCACTCACCTGTCCCACGATCCAGCGGTGTGCTCACCCCAGCTTGTTTTGCTTGCAGTCTTCTTCCCTCTGCATCTTAATTCTGGGCACCCGGCTATGACAACTTGCGGCTTCACAGCCAGGTGCCCACTGCGCATTGTGAATGGTCCCACAGTCTCCTGGGACCTTTCACATGTCCCAGAAGACTGCATGGGGAGGAAGGAGAACTTCCACTTCTAATCGGCAGAGCTCAGTAAGGAGAGTTTTGAGAGCTGATTGGACAGAAGGGACACACCCTCTTCACACAGCACACAGGAAGAGAGCTGAGGCTGTCAATCTGATTGGCCCTTTCCTGTTGGAATCGGGGGGGGGGGGGCGTTCCTGTGGACTAAAAAGAAGTGAACCTAACAATAAGCTTCTAAAGGCACCTTTGTTTTCAATGGTGCCTGTTCTCATCAATGTGACTTAGAATAATGCAATTTTGGAAAAGGTTCTTGCACTACTTTGGTACAGTTTACAGTGTGACTAGGCTCTATAGAATATTTTAAGTCACGCCTAAATGACAGCTAGAGCTGTGCAAAAGCAAGGAGCATCAGCTTTGCTGATAGCAGTCACTCCCAGAGGGTGGGTCGGACTGTGGCTAAATAATCAGCTGTAGTCCAACACATTTTCTTACACGGAACAACCTTTCAGCAATAATACAAAATGACCGTACAAGGAGGTTGATTTACTAAAACTGGAGAGTGCAAAATCTGGTGCAGCTGTGCATGGTAGCCAATCGGCTTCTAACTTCAGCTTGTACAATAAAGCTTTGACAAAAAAATAAAACCTGGAAGCTGGTTGGTTTCTATGCACAGCTGCACCAGATTTTGCACTCTCCAATTTTAGCACTGTTTTGCTGATGTGTTTTCAGCCTAGAATGAGGCTTTCTCAGCCTATAAATGCCAAAACTCCTCTATAAGAGCAAAAGTAGCCTAGAGCAGTGGTTCTCAACCCTGTCCTCAAGTACCACCAACAGGCCATGTTTTGGGAATTTCTCTTAGATAAAATAGCTGTTCAAAATACCAAGCCATTGACTCTGATATAAAGCATGTGTGCAAGATAAAGGAAAACCTGCAAAAATGGCCTGTTGGGGTTACTTGAGGACAGGATTGAGAACCACTGCCCTAGAGCAGTGGTCATCAACCCTGTCCTCAGGGCCCACTAACAGGCCAGGTTTGCAAGATAACTGAAATACATCACAGGTGATATCATTTTCTGCTCAGTGATTGCAGTATTCTAGTCTACATCTCCCCAAGGTAATACATAAAACCTGGTCTGTTAGTGGGCCCTGAGGACAGGGTTGATGATCACTGCCCTAGAGGACATCAGGTGGGTGAGATGGTGTCCAGGTAGCAATTCCCCTTGTATGTGTTATTTTGCATGGCACAGAATAGCACTATGATATCACAGAAAAGAGAACACTGCAATTGTCTGTGTTTACAGTTGATTAGATGCCGTCTCAATGTGAAAACGACACACAGATTCTTACCAGAAGTCACCAACCATAGGAGCTATTAGGACTAAGACGGGTAACATAGTCATAGTTTCATGCCCAATAAGTCGACTGCAGTCAATTTAAGAAGGTTATTCCTTAATATACAATCCAAGGCGGACAATATGGGTTCTAGGGCCCTACTGTCGTTGGATGCCACTAAGGCATTTGACAGCATAGATTGGGACTATTTATGGTCGGTTTTGCATAATTTTGGATTTGGTCTGCAGTATATCTCTTGGGTCAAGCTCCTTTACAGCCAGCCGGAGGCCGCTGTGAGGGTGTCTGGCTTTCTGTCCCCGAGCTTCGCGTTGAGGAGGGGCACGAGACAGGGATGTCCCCTGTCTCCCCTCCTCTTTGCGCTGGCTATTGAGCCATTGGCGATTGGGATCAGGGCAAATCAGCGCATCACAGGCTTCTGCTATGGTGACATGCAGGAAAAAATTATGTTGTATGCTGATGACACCATGCTTCTACTTGGTGACACTGGCCTCTCCCTTCAGGAGGCCATGTCGACCATATCCAAATTCGGGAAATTTTCTGGTCTTCTTATAAATTGGTCAAAGTCCACCATTCTTTTATTGGATGGAGATGAATCACAGACTGGGAGCGCCACTTGCCCTATTCCGATTGCTACTTCCTTCAAGTACTTGGGGATTCAAATTATGTCCCAGCTCAGGGATTTTATACATTTGAACGTTTTTCCCCTCCTACAGCGTTTCCAGGACAAAATCAAGACTTGGAACTCCCTCTCACTGTCGGTTGCGGGCAGTGTAAACCTAGTAAAAATGATTCTTATGCCACAGTTACTTTATTTCTTACATAACACCCCTATGGTCATTCCCTTAAAAATACTCCATATAGTTAATGCCATTTTCCGAACACTCATTTGGAAGAATGGACCTGCCCGGATCAAATTAGAACATTTACAGAGACCCAAAGATTGTGGTGGATTGGCATTGCCCAACCCATGGTTGTACTACCTGGCTGCCCAATTGCAGCACTTAATCGGTACATTTGTCCTGTCACAAAACTCATCCCACAAGCTTATGATTCATACAGTAGGTAGGGGACCGATTCATATGGCTTTGGAGGCATTGGCCTTCACTAAACCACATAAAAAGTACCTAACTTTCAGTCTGGTACAAAAGGTGTGGAATAAGTCCAGATATCTCCAGAATGTTGATGGCTACACGGAATACAGTCCCATTTGGCATAATGACACATATGGGGAATTAGCTAAATTACAATGTGGTGCTCGTTGGAAGCAGTTTGGAGTTACGCATATTAAACATATATTTAGGGATGGGGTGCTACGTACCTTTGCTGATCTAAAGGAAGCGTATAATTTGCCTGCATCAATGTTGTTTTATTATGTGCAACTTAGACATGCAGTAGTGGCCCAGGGCCGCTCCTCCGAATGGCACTTGTCCCCAGCCCCGGTATTTAACCTTCTGAGGGATGCTGACTTATCTAAAGGATTTATTTCTCAATGCTTTGCCATCCTGTTGCAATCCGTGATGAGGCGCCATCCCCTGAGGGTGAGAGAGAAATGGGAAACAGAGGTGGGACAGCTGGACGGGGATCAGTGGGAGGAAATTTTTCAGGCGGTGAACCTATGTTCACTTAATGTGTCACAAAAACGTACCCAATTATATATACTATTGAGAACATACTATACTCCTCACAGATTACATTTAATGATTAGGCAGGCGGAACCAACATGTACTAGATGCAAACGCGAGCATGGGGACCTTATACATATGTTGTAGAGATGTCCCAAGTTACACACGTATTGGGCAGGGGTGGTGCGGAACATCAACTCAGTTTTTAATGTGAATCTTCCACAGGACCCTAGAGCATGTCTCTTGGGGGCTTTGGAGGAATATGAATGGGAAGGACACAGTAGAGAGGCTGTGCACAGAGTACTTTTTCAGGCCAGAAAACTGATTATGACCCATTGGAAGTCTGATATGCCCCCGACCATTAAGGAATGGACTGATAATATTAACATAACTTTGAAAATGGAAAAGTTGATATATAAACATAGAGGTAGCATGCAAAAATTTGAAAAAATATGGGGTCCATGGTTGGATATGCCGGGATTGGCCCCTATGGAGCTGGTATATGACAGGTTACTAGGAATCAATGCCGGGTGAGGTACAGATTGAGGTTGAGTGTAACTGGAATGATGTATTAGATGGGTTATATTGATGCTGATGATTGTTCACTGGATTGTGTATTGTATAAGAGGAGTCATATAGTTCTGCATACAATGCTTGTATTGTTTTTCCTGCAAACTCAATAAAATTTTGTTGGATTAAAAAAAGAAAACGACACACAGACACACATAGGCCTAGTTGTGATCTTGATGTGATAAATCTCATGTGTGTCATAGCTCTCACTACTTTCCAGCAACTTATAACTCTAAATTGAATTTTTCTTCTTAGTGTTTTTTTATAGATAGATTACAGGTCATCATGACCCATATACAGGGAGTCTAAAACCAGAGAAGAAGGGCCAACCATTCACACATCCCCATTGTCCACTCCAATTATTAAATATAAATAAGGATGGACACAATAATGTAGAATTCTGAAAGAGTCAGACTGATCTGACACATATGACTTTGTAAGTAAGGTCAGCACCGTAATTTCCATCACCTATCCCACTGATTATGCTTGGTCAAAAGGACCAGGTTCAGATGTAGCTGTTTGCCATGTTGGAACTGATGACTAAATGTTTGCTCTGGCTTTCATATCTTGGGTGGTAACATAAGTAAACCCTGCATGCATTACTTATCACCTAACAGGCGTCATGACCATTGAACTATTGGCTCCATACAAGAAATTTTAACAATTAATTAAGCAGGTGTCCCTATTGCTGTCCACAAGTTGATTATTAGATTCAAGTTAACACACTGTAATTCATTGAAACTGTTCTGTTCTCGCTACACGTTTGCCCCTGGCGTGTATGTAGCTCAACATAAAGTTTAAACCTTGAATCCTACAATAACCAGACTGTCTGTAACTTTGGATCTTTATTACGATGAACAGGTGGTGGTCATATAAGGTAGGATATAATATGCGCGGTGAAACGAGGAATAAACAGACAATGAACATATATAAGAATTACATGAACATAACAAATGTCTACTAGGTATACAAATAAACAGTCTTTAACATACCAGCGATGCTGCCCTAGAGGGTTAGGGATTCCTAAGGACATGCAGTACAGGCTTAGCTGGCTCCATTGCATTCTGTCCTCCTCATGGAAAAGATGAAAGAGTTGCAATAGGAAGTGGGCTAGTTCTTAGTATTATGACAGGAAATGTCTATTAACCATAGAACACTACCCATCAATAGTCCTTTGTTGAGAGTGGCATCTAGTGGGCAATGTTGATATTGCAAGTCCAGAAGATATCATTATTCCTTTATAGGCCGAAGGTATGACAGAAACCATAAAGCAAACAGAGGGTGCCCTGGCCTAGTGCATTATCCTTAAAATATAGTTTTTATTTTATAAAAATGGTAATTATTATACTCACGAAGTGACCACTGCATCAAAGGCTCATCATACAAGAACAGCAACATCCACGATACATCATTTCATATGACAGATCACTTGGACATCCAATAGGCTAACGCGTTTCGACGACTTGTCTCTTCCTCAGAGCCAACCCTGCAGTCCATGTCAGACCTATGTAGTACATGCAGTCAGTTAGGTATTCTATAGATGATTTTACTGCAGCTGTTCAGAAAGGTTGGTGATTGCACTACCTGACACAGGTAAAAGAAATCTACTAATTGGACTATGTATTTGGAAATGGCCATATAACATAACCCAATAGTAATATAATAATATGACCATATAACACCCCCCTGTAATCATTACAAATCGTTGGGTGACCATTACCCTTTCCCAGGCTTCAGAAAACATCCTAGGGAAGTTTCAGTTTTTTGTTCCTGTGTAAGGTCAATCTTCCTCTGCATGTTAAATCTGAATATGTCTGGACCAGGAGAAAGAACCAATCCTCCATGATGCAGTTCAAGCTGTCAATACTTTCATATACAGTATCTCAGAAAAATTAGTACACCCCTCACATTTTTGTAAATATTTTATTATATCTTTTCATGTGACAACACTGAAGAAATGACACTTTGCTACAATGTAAAGTAGTGAGTGTACAACTTGTATAACAGTGTGAATCTGCTGTCCCCTCAAAATAACTCAACACACAGCCATTAATGTCTAAACCGCTGGCAACAAAAGTGAGTACACCCCTAAGTGAAAATGTCCAAATTGGGCCCAATTAGCCATTTTCCCTCCCTGGTGTCATGTGACTTGTTAGCGTTACAAGGTCTCAGGTGTGAATGGGGAGCAGGCGTGTTAAATTTGGTGTTATCGCTTTCACTCTCTCATACTGGTCACTGGAAGTTCAACATGGCACCTCATGGCAAAAAACTCTGAGGATCTGAAAAAAAGAAATGTTGCTCTACATAAAGATGGCCTAGGCCAGGGGTAGGCAACCTTTTGAGCACAGTGTGCCGAAAAATGTTTTCAAAGAAATTGAGCGTGCCGATTTTGTTACAAAAAAATGTCAACTTCACACCCTCCATCATGAAAAGGATTTTTTATAAAGTAAATGCTGTAAACTACTTAGAGAAATTAACATCCTGCACTTTCATGCCTCAAATCAGCTCCAATTCCTGCAACTCCACACCTCAGATCACTGTCCCCCTTGCAAATCTGTTTCACCACTGTACCCCCCTGCTCAGCTGCCCCACCATTGTACCCCCCTGCTCATCTGCTCCCCCACTGTACCCCCTGCTCATCTGCCCCACCACTGTACATCTGCCCCACCACTGTACTACCCTGCACATCTGCCCCACCACTGCACCCCCCCTGCTCATCTGCCCCACCACTGTACCCCCTGCCCCACCACTATAACTCCCCTGCTCATCTGCCCCACCACTGTAACCCCCCTGCTCATCTGCCCCACCACTGTACCACCCTGCTCATCTCCCCTCATAATGTACCCCCCTGCACATCTGCCCCACCACTGTAACCCCCTGCATATCTGCCCACCACTGTGCTACCCTGCACATCTGCCCCTCCTCTGTACCCCCCCTGCTCATCTGTCCCACCACTGTAACCTCCTGCACATCTGTCCCACCAATGTACCTCCTTTCTCCTCTGCACCCCTCTACACATCTGCCCCACCACTGTAACCCCCTGCTCATCTGTCCCACCAATGTACCTCCTTTCTTCTTTGCCCCAACACTGAACCCCTCGCTCATCTGTCCCACCACTGTAACCCCCTGCTCATCTGCCCAATCACTGTACCCCCCTGCTTTTCTGTCCCACCGCTGAACCCCTTCTCATCCCTTCCACCACTGTACCTCCTGCACATCTGCCCGACCACTGTATCCTTTTTCTCATCTTCCCCACCACTGTACCTCCCTGCACATGTGCTCCATCGCCATATCCTCATACTCTTCTGTCTCACTACTGAATCACCTTCTCATCTGTCCTAACACTGAACCCATCTGCTCATCTGCCGCACCACTGTAACCCGCTTTCTCATCTGCCCCACCAATGTACCTCCTGCACATCTGTCTCACCTCTGTATTCCCCTGCTCTTCTGTCCCTCCTGCTCTCCTGCCCCACCACTGTAACCCCCTGCTCATCTGCCCCACCAATACACCTCCTTTCACATCTGCCCCACTGCTCTACCCCCTGCTTTTCTGCCCCAACACTGAAACCCCCTGCTCATCTAGCCCAACACTGAACCCCCCTGCTCTTCTGTCCCACTACTGAACCCCCTTCTCATATCTTCCACCACTGTACCTCCCTGCACATCTGCCCCACCGCTGTACCCTCCTGCTCATCTGCTCCACCGCTGTACCCTCTTCTCATCTATGATATGCAGAGTGGTGAAAGGAAGCAGAGATGAGACACATCTACCTGTCCTGGCACACTTATCCTGCTGATCTACCTCTCGCATCCAGCCCATGTGCTTGTATGTGATGTCACATATAAGCATATGGAATGGATGTGCAATGATGAGCTCAGGTCAGGGGCAATTTCTGAAAGCAGTGGGCCTGTGTGCAAGATCAAGTTGGGCCACCGTAGCTGAGAAAAAGTGGTTGGGTGTGATTTTCATTGTGCTGAATACCGGCTGTGGCTTAAAGGGGCACAGAGTGCAGGGGTTCAGTAGTAAGTGACGCAACGGTTCAGGAATAATTTCAGTAAAGTTCACAGAAGCTCAACAGTAATTCCACAAACTGTTACCTGATTGTGATTTTCTCAATCACAGTGAAATCTTTTCTTTCTCAGATTGGTAGTGGCAACCAAGTGAGTCATCTTCCTCCAGATGGTGGATGGGGCTAGCAGGACTGTGATTGGCTTTAGCAGTGGCCAATGACAGTTCTCCTCCTCCTGAAAACAGGGATTGCCCCCCCCCCAGCAGAACTGCACCCAATCTCTTCCCATTACAAAAGCTGACGATTGCATCTACAGCAAAGTTAGAGAACCGAACAATGTTTCGCATCTTTTACAATGTGTGGGGGCACAGTGCCTCCCCTCCGTGCAGGTGTGGTGTGGGGAATTCTGAAATTGGAATGCATTAGTGTCTTGCTGACACTTCCCTGCGCTGCTCTGCTGATGATGGGGAGGGAGTCGAGTGCCGGCAAAAGAGGCTTTGAGTGCCGGGGGCTACCTACCCCTGGCCTAGGCTATAAGAAGATTGCCAAGACCCTGAAACTGAGCTTCAGCATGGTGGCCAAGACCATACAGCGGTTTAACAGGACAGGTTCCACTAAGAACATGCCTCCCCATGGTTGACCAAAGAGGTTGAGTGCACGTGCTCAGCGTCATATCCAGAGTGTGAAGTGTGTGAAACACGTCTACAAGGCATTCTGTTCCTGTAGTGTCTTTTTGGATGTCCTAATAAAGTTTTTTTGATCATCCTAGTGGTGTGCGGCCGTTCCTTATTTCTTTTGCACATGGAGCCGGGCGGGCACCCACTGGATCTATTAGACTTCTCTTTCTCATCTGGAGCATCAAGTTCTCTTTGTTCAGTCATATCCAGAAGTTGTCTTTAGGAAATAGATGTATGAGTGCTGCCAGCATGGCTGCAGAGGTTGAAGGGGTGGGGGGTCATCCTGTCAGTGCTCAGACCATACGCCGCATGCTGCATCAAATTGGTCTGCATGGCTGTTGTCCCAGAAGGAAGCCTCTTCTAAAGATGATGCACAAGAAAGCCTGCAAACAGTTTGCTGAAGACAAACAGACTAAGGACATGGATTACTGGAAACATGTCCTGTGGTCTGATGAGACCAAGATAAACATGGTTCAGAGGTGTCAAGCATGTGTCAGCAACCAGGTGAGGAGTACAAAGACAAGTGTGTCTTACCTACAGTCAAGCATGGTGGTGGGAGTGTCATGGTCTGAGGCTGCATGAGTGCTGCTGGCACTGGGGAGCTACAGTTCATTGAGAAAACCATGAATGTCAACATGTACTGTGACATACTGAAGCAGAGCATGATCCCCTCTCTTCAGAGACTGGGCCGCAGGGCAGTATTCCAACATAACGACCCCAAACACACCTCCAAGACGACCACTGCCTTGCTAAAGAAGCTTAGGGTAAAGGTGATGGACTGGCCAAGCATGTCTCCAGACCTAAACCCTATTGAGCATCTGTGGGGCATCCTCAAACAGAAGGTGGAGGAGGGCAAGATCTCTAACATCCACCAGCTCCGTGATGTCATCATGGAGGAGTGGAAGAGGACTCCAGTGGCAACCTGTGAAGCTCTGGTGAACTCCATGCCCTAGAGGGTTAAGCCAGTGCTGGAAAATAATGATGACCACACAAAATATTGACACTTTGGGCCTATTTTGGACTTTGGCGTACTCACTTTTGTTGCCAGCAGTTTAGACATCAATGGCTGTGTGTTGAGCTATTTTGAGGGGACAGCAAATTTACACTTGATAGCAAATGTCACCAGCTCTAAAACGTGGCCACCTGTGGGTAAGAAGGGATCACAGTAATATGGAGTCTGGACCCAGTGCCGCTGGACAACGGCCATAGCTGGAGGATATGGATAAAACAATATACAACAAAATGATCCAGCGCTCAATGGGCTGACAGAGAAGGCGGTCTCACAACAGGCAGTGTAACGTAAACAAAATGTACTATTGAATAAAATATTCATGTTTACGTTCCACTGTCAGTTGTGAGACTGCCTTCTCTGTCAGCCCATTGAGCGCTGGATGATTTTGTAGCAAATTTTCACTGTTATACAATCTGTACATTCACTACTTTACATTGTAGCAAAGTATAATTTCTTCAGTGTTATCACATGAAAAGATAGAATAAAATATTTACAAAAAATGTAAGGGGTGTACTCACTTTTGTGAGATACTGTATGTAGCTGTGCTGTCTAATCGGCATGATGTAATAGAGGGGGTGAAAACGGGCACATTATTTTCCTAGTTTGAGATATTGGGCTGTTTTAGCTGATCACTAAGTGGAGGATAGATAAAAATGTTAATTTGTTGTATTAGGACTGGAGTGCGACCCTGTGTTTGATGTGGAATTGATCTACAATTATACTTTCAGTCAAAAGATTACTGAAAGGTGAATGGGTTCTTGTAGTAGAAATCATAGCAAGCTCTGAAGGCACTTTTAAAAATATCATTTTAATACACTGTATTTAGGTATTAGAGCCAATCCTACTATACCCTAATTTAATACTGGGTCAATGTCCTTCCTTTGAGAAGAGAAAGAATTGCAGGAAAAAAAAAAAATCATATTCCCCTAGGTGGGTGCAGCATCTGTCCCCCGTTGCCTCTACACCGAGAACTGAGTGATCAAAGACCGCTGGTCACTCAGTTCTCGGTCTTCAATGAGCACTGTCCATCACTGGCTCTCTCCACTGCCCCTACAGCACTCAGTGGAACACAGGGCCCTGGAGGGGGTGGTAGTGGCTGGCTCAGCGCGGCACACTGAAAGACTGAGCCAGCTGCCAGTCAGGCATCTAGGAGGATCCTGACATTAAAGTCGGGATTTCTACAGAGCCTGGACTGGCTGAGTGACGTCAACCAACAATTAACTTTAGCCCACTGTCGGCTGAATACAGGTCACAGGAGTGCAGAACTAAGAGAACTTCTGCGACCCACAAGAGAAGTAGGGCCAAAAGAGCAGAATTGCACTGTATCTGAGCACCACAAACCAAAATTCAGTATTTGATTAATTTTTAATATTCAAAGAAAACTCCCATGTCTCCATGATTTATTTTGCTGAGAAATCACCTTGAAACGGGGTTGCCGACTTTCAGTAAACAGCATTTTTGGCTTTTGTCATCTTGAGTAAGGGAAGATGATTCATGTAGCATTTACTTCCTGGAATCCATCTGCTCTTAGCTCAGACATGCAGACAGTAGGGTGTGCTTAGCTAATAAAACCCCTCCCCCCTCCTGAAAACTCCTGGAATAAATTACATAATTTTCTCAGGAAACCAGGAACTAACTGAAAAAGTTTAAACAGGTAAATATAATATACTTTCCTATTAAATTACTAATGCTAGCAGCAAAAGGATTAAAAATAGTCAATGTTGACTGAGAGAGGGAAGTTCCACTTTAATCTGTAAATAAAGGCAAAACTTTTTGTAGTTTTAGAAAGGCTGTTGAAGAGTTAAAAACCTTGGTCAGGTTTTCATTACCTCTGTGTCCCCATGAGAGACAGTCACTCTATTTGACCATCATCCTTGAGACTCCGCTGGGTTAATCTACTAAAGGCAGTTAGACTGTGCACTTTGCAAGTGCAGTTGCACTCCTTTTCCCCAGAGTTTAGTGAATGCGGTAAAACTTTGCTGAATTCCATCATCCAATCATGTGCAAGCAAAAATGCAGTTTTTTTTTCTTGCACCTGATTGGGTATTCTTTACAAAGTGAAGCTTCTTCACTAAACTCTGTGGAAAATGAGTGCAACTGCACTTCTAAAGTGCACAGTCTATTTGCCTTTAGAAAATCAACCCCATAGTGAAAGCCCAGATTTTTGGTTGTCCCTGAACATGAATAGAAAAGAAATCTTCTAATAGGGACACCTGTTCCAGTGACAGTTGTCTAAGAGGTGCTGTACCCAGTGGCGGCTGGTGCTCCATCGGTCGGGGGTGGGGGGGAGCAGAGGGATCTGACACCCCCCCCTGTCGCTCCAGCCCACAGGCGGCAGCGGCTTCCTCCCTCACTCGGTCTTCACCATGTCCCGGGCTCCCCTTGTGTCGCCTCCTCCTCCCTTCCTCAGCCGTACGTCTTCTCCTCCAATAGGAAGGCTTCTCCTTTTGGCCAATTGGGAAACAAATCTCACAACCCGCTTTCTGATTGGCTGGCAGGACAATCAGTGTGATAATAGCGAATATTCGTTCGCTATTGTCACACAACTGGGTGGGCTCAGAGCGCAGCGCTCTGCGCCCTGAGCCCACCCTTTTTGGAAGTATATTAGAGCCTCTGGCTCTAATCACCACAAGCTTAAACCCCCCCCCCCCCCCCCAATTGGAATCCATGGTCCGGCGCCCTGTATGTATGTGTGCTGCCACTGGCTGTACCCCACTTTGGAAAGACTTCCTTTCAATTCCTTTTCTATATGGCATGACTTTAAGGGAAATCTCTTAAATGGGAAACAGATGGCAAGGGGGAACTTGACAGGGGTTTTAACCAGTGGATTTAACCTACTAAATCCAAAATGAAAAAAAAAAGTTTTGGTTTTAGATGTCCTTTTAGGCTTCATTCACACCCCAGTGTTTTGAAGCTTGAAGCTCCAGAACGATGAAGGAGAAAAAAAATCAATTATTCTCTATGGAGATAGTACCATCTGAAGCCTGAAGCATAAATGCCTGAAGCTCAAAAAAGTTAAGGAGCTTTTTTTGTAGCTCAAATTGGGCAGATTTGAGCGTTTTTATCCCTATAGAAATGAAAGAAAATGTGCCATTTTCGTGTTTTTGTTGCGCATTTTTGCACAATTTTCTGCTCAAATGAAAACATTTTAAAAATAAAATAGTAATAATATATGAATGAATAAATGTTAAATAAATACACAAGTAACTAAAATTCATCATAAAAAAAAAAATCTAATAATACATAAATAATAATTAACCCCCAACCTTAAATATTAAATGCATAATAAATAATATTATTAATAATAATAATAAAAACACTAAAACCCGACCAATGATTAAAGTGGAACTTCAGTCTATTTTTCAACTTTCCATCTATTAAATCTTCTGCCCTTGTTGTTTTAATTTTGGATAGTAAAACATTTTTTTTCTGCCAGTAACTATGTTATACAGCCCACTTCCTGTTTCTTGTCTGGAAAAAAGCCTAGGCTTATGACATCATACACAGCTCTCTCTCTCACTCTTGTGAGAGTTTGCCAGGAAGGGAAGGGCAATGAGTCATAAGAGCACCAATGAGAGCTGCAGAGCTGGAGGTGTGCCTCTGTGTGTCTGTGTAAATCCAGGAAGTGAACAGGCAGCAGCTTCAGCTGCTCACAGTTAAAATGATTGCAGCCAGACTCAGTGGAGAGAAATTTCTGCAGCATGTTTGGCAAGTACAGAATCATAATATATATAAAATAATATGCAAAGTGGTTTGAGGGAAGATTCAGAATGGCAAAGATGTTTTTATTAAAAATTATGTGAGCAGACTGCAGTTCCTCTTTAATAATAATAATTATTAATTTTTATTTTTTATTTATTTATTTTGGGTTCAGGTGTTCAGTTATTTTTTTTATTTTTTTTTTTAAAGGTTAATGTTAGGGGTTTGTTTATTACTTCATATTCATTTATTAAATATATTTATTTATGATGATGTTTATTTATTTTACATTTATTTATTCATTTATTATTATTATTAGTAGTAGTATTAACACCCTAACCCTAACAAAGAATAAATGAATAATAAGTAACCCTACCCCCTAATCCTAACCCTAACCCCAACTCCTAATCCTAACCCTAACCTTAACTCTAACTCCTTACTCTAACCAAAAAAATAAAATAATTATTTAATAATAAAAAATAAATAAAAGCTAATGAAAAAGCTAAAAAGCTGAAATACCTAGCATCAAATGATTCAATAGATTATAGTTTTCTCTATTGGCTAATAAAAAAAGGCCAAAGATCAAAAACGATGTATAAAGTTGCGCATAGAAATGCCTCAAAATCATGCCAAAAAATGCTGGAAAAACGCTACGCTCAGGTGTGAATGCAGCCTTTATTTAGCTTTTTTTTTTCAAAAAATGTAGTGGGGCTCATGCCACTGAATGTTCTATAATGAACAAGTCTGGCTAAAAATCATAGTAAGCAGACAGTGTTTAGTATCTATTTTGGTGATCTGCTTCTGTGTTCTATATTGTGCTCTCGTCTACAGAGTTCTGAAATTCATATATATATATATATATATATATATATATATATATATATATATATATATATATATATATATATATATATATATATAGTCTCAGACTTTTAACCAATATGCATTTCTATATAACAGTATTCACTGGTATTATAATAGCATTAGACCACAGGATCTCTATGGTATCTATTGCTACCTTTAAGAAGACCTGTTTATGGGTAATGATGGGAGATGATCTCATGTCTGTAGGTTTAGAAACATATTCCATTGGCTACTGTTCCTCCCCGAGATGTCAGTTCAACCTGTTTTTCCCATTTTTTTCAACTCTACATTCATATAAACTAGGTTGTCAGCCTTGTAAATGAATGGAGCACCCTGCAGCATGAGATGTACTGCTTTTCTGGTGGTTTGATCATGACCACCTCTCTCCTGTCTGCCGCCCTTTAGCGTCTGTGAACGACATTAGACTGCAAATTCATTTAGGCAGGTTGCTCCGAATCAGGCGCCATTTCTTATTTTGTCTAGTGTTTGTGCTCTGTTCTATTCCATGTACCTTGCTTCATAATGTGTCGCTGTTTTATAAATAAAGGATAGGGATATCTTGCTATATTCTCCTAGCAAACCAAGGAGATACAATGGGTGTAATTCATGAAGCTATGGCATCTGATAATCCATTAAAAAAATTGATTTTGGGCATTATGAGATAATAACCCTTGATTGTTCAAAATCAATTGTTTTTGTTAGGAAACGACTGTGCAAAAATGTGAATATATTGCATATTACTTGTTCTTTTAGGCTTGTTTTATCTTTGTTTTCACCTGGTGATCCTGCAGATGACACAATTCCTGTCATAGGGTGACAACTGTATCTCATGGACAAGTCACCCTAGAACAGAAAGTGCAAAAGGACAACAGAACCCCTCCAACTCTACTCATCCCCACAAAATAGGGAAAGTACGGAAGGACAACAGAACCCCTCCACCTCTCCTCATCCACACAAAATAGGGAAAGTATGTAAGGACAACAGAACCACTTCAACTCTACTCATCCCCACAAAATAGGGAAAGTATGTAAGGACAACAGAACCCCTCCAACTCTACTCATCCCCACAAAATAGGGAAAGTACGGAAGGACAACAGAACCCCTCCACCTCTCATTTCCACAAAATAGGGAAAGTATGTAAGGACAACAGAACCCCTCCACCACTCCTCATTCCCACAAAACAGGGAAAGTATGTGAGAACAACAGAACCCCTCCACCTCTCCTTTTTTCCACTAAACGGGCAAAGTGTGTAAGGACAACAGAACCCCTCCACCTCTCCTCATCTCCACAAAATAGGGAAAATGCACAAGGACGATAGAACTCCTCCAACTCTACTCATCCCCACAAAATAGGGAAAGTACGGAAGGACAACAGAACCCCTCCACCTCTCCTCATCCCCACAAAATAGGGAAAGTACATAAGGACAACAGAACCTCCCTCCCCCACCTCTAATTTCCACAAAATAGGGAACATATGTAAGAACAACAGAACCCCTCCACCTCTCCTCATTTCCACTAAACGGGCAAAGTGTGTAAGGACAACAGAACCCCTCCACCTTTCCTCATCTCCACAAAATAGGGAAAATGCACAAGGACGATAGAACCCCTCCACCTCTCCTCATTTCCATTAAATGGGGAAAGTATGCAAGGACAACAGAACCCCTCCACCACTCCTCATTCCCACAAAATAGGGAAAGTATGCAAGGACAACAGAACCCCTCCACTTCTCCTTTTTTCCACTAAACGGGGAAAGTGTGTAAGGACAACAGAACCCCTCCACCTCTCCTCATCTCCATAAAATAGGGAAAGTACATAAGGACAACAGAACCCCCCTCCCCCACCTCTAATTTCCACAAAATAGGGAACATATGTAAGAACAACAGAACCCCTCCACCTCTCCTCATTTCCACAAAATAGGGAAAGTGTGCAAAGTCAACAGAACCCCTCCACCTCTCTTGATCTCCACAAAATAGGGGAGTGGTGTCCAACGTACTGCCCAGTGTTTAGGATGTCTGGTCATTACAGGACAGAGAAGATCCTTCCACAGCAGTATCTCTTCAAGACAGCAAAGATCAGCCTGCTGATTGGATAATGGAAGAGCAGCATCAGACTGGTGTAGTCATCATTCTGCTGACTTTTCCCTCTCCTCCTA
Organism: Aquarana catesbeiana; assembly: GCF_042186555.1. Classification (NCBI taxonomy): domain Eukaryota; kingdom Metazoa; phylum Chordata; class Amphibia; order Anura; family Ranidae; genus Aquarana; species Aquarana catesbeiana. Next base: position 113,540,860 of record NC_133324.1, on the reverse strand, counting down.
TCAACATGTTCCTTTTTCAGCGTATTATTTTGCACCACTCTTATTGGCTCCCGGTCCTGCCTCTCCCTTTCCTAGTCTGTGCACAGTTTGAAAAAGATTGACTGATACTGAGTCAAATTCAGGTACTTACACTAGATAGATTTAAACAAAGCATTTACTTGTATATTAATGAAGATTTAGCTGCATAATTTGTGTATTTTATATCTGCCTGGAGTTTTGCTTTAATGCATAAGGCCCCATGTGAGAAGACATGGATTATTTGTCTGTGTTACAGTGCTGAGGCATTTTGATGTGTAGCATTTAATCATTCACTTTTCTCTGCCCAGATCCATTAGCTTGATATTTGGATATTACTTAGTGCTAATTTAATTCTTCTTAATGTTATTTCCTGGTTGCAGACAGCATCCCTGTGGCACTATCATTTATCAACAAACTAAGTTAATGGTGTGCTTGTGCAGAGCATCTTTCTGTATCAGTAAGGCCTAAACTCAGACGTGGTATCTCTTGCTCCTGGTACACCGGTGGCAGGGAGGTTTGTTTATTTTTGCTATCCAGGTACAGGACTTACTGGGCTGACCCATATTCATCTTTGGGATTATTTCTATTATCAGGAGCATTTTTTTAATTTCTTTTTTTTCAACACCATCAGAACAGAGCAGTTGGTTGCAGAATACGGCATTGTGGTACATGTCATCTAACAAAAGTCTACTTTGAATGTCAAAGACAAATAAAAATTCACACACCAAGCCATCGAAGTCCTGGATAGTAAGGAAAAAAAACTAAACTGGATGACACATGGGCAACCAGTGCTCCTGTTTTTCTTTTTCCAGTAGGGGGAAAGGGAAACAAACACAAGGGAAGGAGAAGAATAACAGCGAAGATAAAGCATTTGTTAAACCCCCCCCCCAAAAAAAACACAGATCCTGTTCCCTTAAAGCATGTTAAAGAGCACAGTGCCTGTGCTGTATCACTTGGCCCCCTGTATCACCTGTAATACCTGTCTGATCCTGCCTGGCTATGCCCTTCCCCTGTACACTGATCACGATATATCAGGGCTGCTGAGCCCTGACACCATTGTCAGCATACATGCCTCCAACAGCCGCAGCCCTGCTCTTTGTCTCCTGTGTCCTCGTCTCCATCATCTCCTCCCACCCCTCTCTGACTGTCTGCTTGTGTCAGCGTCCGCCCAACCCCACTGGTATATAGGGGTACATTTTGTGCTGTGGGGTTTTGTACCAATGTGTCATAATTTCGTAGTCGTTCTCATAGTAAGTGTTAGCTGTGGAGGCAAAAAGAAGTATTCTGTCTTTTTAAGGTTGAGTGAGCATCGGTCTCTCTCCCATTATCATAAGATAGTATAGCCATGTGGTTGCGTGTCTGAGGTCAACACAGAATTAGACAGAGATAGGGCATTTCTCAGTGGCGTTTTGTCTAGACAGACATTTTAGGGAAATATGTGGGTGTAGGGTCTGATTGGGGTGTAGAATGAATATTAGATGTAAGTCCAAATGCTTACAGTCCTTGTTGTTCTTTTTACTGTCTAGAAGTCCTTGCTGTCCTTGTGTGCATGATGTCATTTGCAAGACATGCCTGACCACCGCAACTCTGTGATGATTATGTGCATTCTTTATTTTCTGATGAAGCGCGTCCATGTGAAAAACTGCTGTCACCCTGTGAAATATTATGTTAAATATTGTAAATACAATAATGGTCGGTGGCTCTGATTATGGGGTCTGTTTATAAGACATTCTCTGGATGAATGTCACAAGCATTCATCCAGGCTGCGCAAATCTTCCTTGTTTTTTTTATTTTTGTTTTTTTTATCTAATACTATGACTTCCTATAATGGTCACTGCAAACCAAGGAACTCATCTATGCTCCAAACAATAGTAGAATGTGACTGGGTGCCCGGGAACCACACATCAAGTCAAGTCCCCATGAGTAAGCTCTGGGGAGGCGGAGCGAAACGCATTGGACGTGTGGCCTGGTGGGAGTCCAGGCTGAGATTCAGGCTGAGTTCACCGTCATACAGTAGGTCTTGACTTGATGAGCGGCTCCCAGAATGCCCAGTCATTTCCTATGATGGTCAGCTACATTTAGTGGTCAACATTCGTTATTCTAGAAAAATGTATAACATACTTTATTTTGGCCATTCAATAAACTGACCATCATTTAAGAAGTCATAGTGTTAGAGAAAATACAAGAAAAAATTGTGCAGCCTGGAGGAATGCTTGTGACATTTATCCAACAAATGTTTTATAATGAGACTGGCTTAATGTAAAAAGCAAGCAAAGTTTAATGTTTTAGGTCTCAATGTATTTTGTGAAGATACTTATGTGTTTTTTACCATTAAAATGTTCTATTTTTGTAACTTTGGAGATATTTTTCTGTTCTGGAGTAGTTTATTTTAACGTCCTATTAACATGCTTTATCCCACTCTGCAATACGGTAGGCAGTGGTGTGAATCCAGAGAATCGGGACATCGCGACAGGCAACTATACCTGCAACCTAAACTATGGTTTGAGATAGACATCTCTTGTGTCCCAAGAGATCATAGCATATAAAGCTGAATTCCAGATATGGGCAATTTTCACATAAACACATTGGGGTTGATTTACTAAAGTCAAATAGACTGTGCACTTTGCAGTTGCTCCAGAGCTTAGTAAATGAGCAGAAGCTCTGCTCTGCTTCCATCATCAAATCATGTGCAAGCAACAATGTTGTTTTTCTTTCTTGTTTTTTTTTTTGGAAGTGATTGGGTATTCTTTGCAAAGAGAAGCTTTACCTCATTCACTAAGCTTTAGAGCAACTGCACTTTGCAACATGCACAGTCTATTTGCCTTTAGTAAATCAACCCCTTTGTTTAAAGTGGTTCTTAACCCACTTTCACGTGTTAACATAATCCATTTTGTCTCCTAATACAGTGCCCCCCTATCTGTGTTTTATTAAAAAAGATCCTCCTTTACCATATTTCACAGCGGCTCCCAGTACTCATGTAACCGGCCGTGTCTCCTCTCTGCCCGTCTGACAGAAGCAGCGGGTGGGGCAGAGGTTTCCCTGCTGACGTCAAAGAGGGATGCGAGGAGTAGAGGAGAAAGGAGACATGGCCGGTCACGTGACTGCCGGGAGCCGCCGTAAGATACGGTAAAGGAGGAATTTAAAAAAAAAACCACAGAGACAGGGAAGAACTGTATTAGGATACAAAACAGTATAAAAATGTATTGGATATTTCTGCAGCAGGAGGGGGACGGGGCGGCACTGTCACTAGGTCACATGCAGAGGGGGGGATGGTGCAGAGGAGACAGACACAGAAGAGCACGCTGCGGATGACAGAGGCACCTAAACTGACCACGGTGTCAGGGCTCAGCAGCCATGATTATCGTGGTCAGTTTACATAGGGCAGGGGAGAAACTGGCAGGATCAGCCAGGTTTTTTAGGTGTTTCAGGGGTCCAAATTACACAGCACAACCAGTGTGCTGTATAAAAAGTTTTAAAGGGGCAGAATCCATATATTTTTTTGGGGTTAACAAACGCTTTAAGTTTTGACCAGTGAAAGTATGTACGTGCTATACCTGGTCCCCTTTGCCACTTTCCTCTGGAGCCTATTAGAGAGGACCCGGCCACTGGAAGCATCACCTCCACCAATAAGATCCACATTAAGCGGGCAGTGATGTAGACACCCAAAAAAGGACCCCAGGAAGTAAACAGGAGAGAGAAGGTTCATCATGTGACCGTATTATCAGTTCAATAAAATGGGCATTTGAATAGTTTTATTTCTATTTTTCATACCAGAGGTTAGTTAGATGGGGTGGTGTTTGCTAATATCTTGGAGTTTGACCTTAGAGTGAAAAGTATGCCAGAGGGGCTTGGAATTATGGCATAAAAAGTGGAGTCTGGTCAGGCTCATATTTTAAAGTGGAACTAAACCCATCAATTTAACAGTATCAAGAAACCGTTATATTTCCGGCATGCCGGGAATGCTAACTGTCACATTTACTTGTGCTCCCAACCAAACTGTGAAACCATCAAATGTCCGATATAACTAATCACATGTGCAGCACCATGGCAGTTGCAGGTCTAACAGAGGCCAAGATGGCAGCTTTCAATGGCTAAAAGGGATCAGAGGTTTTGGTTCAGCTTTAACTCGTTCCCAAAACAGTTACATTCAAGGCATGTTGTTAATGATAACTCTCACATATGCGCTTATCGGAATTGATCACATATGAAGCACCATGGCTGCTGCAGATCAAACAGAGACCAAGATGGCAGCCTCCTTGGCTGTAAAGGACAAGAGGGTTTAGTTCAACTTTAGATTATACTTTTTTTATGTGTGTGTGGAAGTGGACATGTGTTCTGAGGTGATTATATTGTTCTGGATATGTCACACACACACACATACACAACATGAGGCATGATGAACTGATTACAGTTACTATGGATTCCACAGGAATACACTAAGCCCTGTTTGTCTTGTTAGACAGAAATAGGTGTATTGATTTCACCCGACAGACAAATCTGTCACTCAGGCTGATCTAAAACCCGGCACAAATATGTCACAGAGCTAAATACAATCTTTGGCTATTCAACATGACTGCAACACTGCTGCTGGTGAATGCAGTATATAATATATTTACAGTTTTGCAGGTATATTTGTCAATGTGGTACAGTATATTACACATCTCATATTTTAGCTGTGTGCTTAGGGTCATTGTCTTGTTGGAAGGTAAACCTTCGGCCCAGTCTGAGGTCCTGAGCACTGTGGAGAAGGTTTTCGTCCAGGATATCCCTGTACTTGGCTGCATTCATCTTTTCCTCAATTGCAACCAGTCGTCCTGTCCCTGCAGCTGAAAAACACCCCCATAGCATGATGCTGCCACCACCATGCTTCACTGTTGGGACTGTATTGGACAGGTGATGAGCAGTGCTTGGTTTTCTCCACACATACCGCTTAGAATTAAGGTCCTGGTTCTATCTTGGTCTCATCAGACCAAAGAATCTTATTTCTCACCATCTTGGAGTCCTTCAGGTGTTTTTAAGCAAACTCCATGCAGGCTTTCATGTGTCTTACACTGAGGAGAGGCTTCCGTCGGGCCACTCTGCCATAAAGCCCCGACTGGTGGAGGGCTGCAGTGATGGTCGACTCTCTATAACTTTCTCCCATCTCCCGACTGCATCTCTGGAGCTCAGCCACAGTGATCTTTGGGTTCTTCTTTACCTCTCTCACCAAGGCTCTTCTCCCCCGATAGCTCAGTTTGGCCGGACGGCCAGATCTAGGAAGGGTTCTGGTCGCCCCAAACGTCTTCCATTTAAGGAACCTTAAGTGCAGCAGAAATTTTTTGGTAACCTTGGCCAGAGCTGTGCCTTGCCACAATTCTGTCTCTGAGCTCTTCAGGCAGTTCCTCCTGATTCTCATCTGCTCTGACATGCACTGTGAGCTGTAAGGTCTTATATAGACAGGTGTTTGACTTTCCTAATCAAGTCCAATCAGTATAATCAAACACAGCTGGACTCAAATGAAGGTGTAGAACCATCTCAAGGATGATCAGAAGAAATGGACAGCACCTGAGTTAAATATATGAGTGCACAGCAAAGGGTCTGAATACTTAGGACCATGTGATATTTCAGTTTTTCTTTTTTAATAAATCTGCAAAAATGTCAACAATTTTGTGTTTTTCTGTCAATATGGGGTGCTGTGTGTACATTAGTGAGGAAAAAAAAATGAACTTAAATTATTTTAGCACATGACTGCAATATAACAAATAGTGAAAAATTTAAGGGGGTCTGAATACTTTCCCTCCCCACTGTATATAGCTGTCATATATCCTCTCAAGCGTCTCTTCTCCAGGGAGAATAAATTCAGTGCTTGTAGTCGTTCCTCGTAATTGAGGTCCTCCCGTCCCCTTATTCATTTTTTTGCCCCTGTCTGGACTCTCCAGCTTCAGCACATCCTTCATGAGGACTCAGAACTGGGTGGCATACTCCAGATGTGGCCGAACCAGAGTTTTAAAAAAAAAGTGGAGTGAAAGAATGCCTGTAAACATGCAATATGCCATTTTGGCAGACATTTTTTTACACCTGAAGAATTTCTTTCTTCCTATAGAACTTCTCCCCTTGCCCTGCCCAACTCCTAAAGCTTGATATACTGTATGTGCAAAAATTTCTGTAATACGCCTAAAAGGCGTAGCATGAAAAAAACCCGAAAAAGATTCTTAAAATCACCAGGAATATGATCTGCTTATGCTCTGCTGTGAATGCAGGTTAACAGGAAGATAGATCCATGGCATATATTGCAGGAGAAAAGGTATGTATAGGGGCTTTGGGAGAGTTCTTTAATATATGGTCTATACGTAGAAGGGATTCAGATATACAGTGCCTTGAAATTTTCCACATTTGTCATGTTACAACCAAAAATGTAAATGTATTGGGATTTTACGTGATAGACCAACATAAAGTGACACATAATTGTGAAGTGGAAAAGGAAATGATAAATGGTTTTCAAGATTTTTTACAAATAAATATCTGAAAAGTGTGGCGTGCATTTGTATTCAGCCCCCTTTACTCTGATACGCCTAACTAAAATCTAGTGGATCCAATTGCCTAAAGAAGTCACCTAATTAGTCAATAGAGGCCACCTGTGTGTAATTTAATCTCAGTATAAATACAGCTGTTCTGAGAAGCACTCAGAGGTTTGTTAGAGAACCTTAGTGAACAAACAGCATCATAAAGGCCAAGGAACACACCAGACAGGTCAGGGATAAAGTCGTGGAAAAATTTAAAGCAGGGTTAGGTTATAAAAAAAATATCCCAAGCTGTGAACATCATCTCACGGAGCACTGTTCACTCCATCATCCGAAAATGGAAAGAGTATGGCACAACTGCAAACCTACCAAGACATGGCCCTCCACCTAAACTGATAGGCCTTGCAAGGAGAGCATTAATCATAGAAGCAGCCAAGAGGCCCATGATAACTTTGGAGGAGCTGCAGAGATCCACAACTCAGGTGGGAGAATCTGTCCATAGGACAACTATTAACCCAGCACTCCACAAATCTGGCCTTTTGGAAGAGTGGCAAGAAGAAAGCCATTGTTGAAAGAAAACCATAAGAAGTCCCTTTTGCAGTCTGCGAAAGCCATGTGGGGGGGACAGCAAACATGTGGAAGAAGGTGCTCTGGTCAGTTGAGACCAAAACTGAACTTTTTGGCCTAAAAGCAAAACACTTTGTGTGGCGAAAAACTAACACTGCACATCACCCTGCACACACTATCCCCACCACGAAACATGGTGGTGGCAGCATCGTGTTGTGGGAATTCTTTTCTTTGACAGGGACAGGGAAGCTGGTCACAGTTGATGGGAAGATGGATGGAGCCAAATACAGGGCAATCTTAGAAGAAAACCTGTTAGAGTCTGCAAAAGACTTGAGACTGGGGCGGAAGTTCACCTTCCAGCAGGACAACAAACTTAAACATACAGCCGCCAGGGCTACAATGGAATGGTTTAGATCAAAGTATATTCATGTGTTAGAATGGCCCAATCAAAGTCCAGACCTAAATCCAATTGAGAATCTGTGGCAAGACTTGAAAATTGTTGTTCACAGACTCTCTCCATCCAATCTGACAGAACTTGAGCTATTTTGCAAAGAGGAATGAGCATACCCAAAAAGGTGGTTCTACAAAGTATTGACTCAGGGGGGCTGAATACAAATGCACGCCACACTTTACATATATTTATTTGTAAAGAAATTTTAAAACCATTTATCATTTTCTTTCCACTTCACAATCATGTGCCACTTTGCGTTGGTCTATCACAAAATCCCAATAAACTACATTTACATTTTTTGGTTCTAACATGACAAAATGTGGAAAATTTTAAGGGGTATGAATACATTTTCAACGCATTATAACTGACATAGGGGGTTATTTACTAAAGGCAAATCCATTTTGCACTACAAGTGCAAACTGCACTTGAAATTGCACTGAAAGTGCACTTGGAAGTACAGTCGCTGTAGATCTGAGGGGGACATGCAAGGAAAATAAAAAAACAGCATTTTAGCTTGCACATGATTGGATGATCAAATCAGCAGAGCTTCCCCTCATTAAAGATCTTCCCCTCAGATCTACAGCGACTGCACTTCCAAGTGCACTTATAGTGCAGAGTGCCTTTAGTAAATCAACCCCATAGTCTGAAACAGAACAAAACAATCTTCTGTGATGCAGCTGTGTGCTGTCTGTCGCATTTTACATGCTATTATCTGCTTTGCTGCAATAGAGTAGCTTGTTAGCCATCGATCAATGCAGAAGGATCGTAGTTTAAGTGATGCATTTTGTTTGCTAAGTGAAACTCTAAGTTCATCCTAAAGGGCTCATTCAGATAGGCGCTGGAAATTTATCGGTTTACATGAGCGCTTTCTGTTTTTTGCAATCTGCACCTGTACAGGCACAACCACATGTCAAAATTTAATAGGCATGCAGAAGCAGGTCCACGGACCTCAGTGCATGCGTGTCTACGCAGCTTCTGTGTCTGCATCTAAATATAGCCTATGAAGTCAAGGGGCTCCAGAAGGTAATGAAAAATGTGCAATTTTTAAAAATGTTGAATAATGTAAATGCAACAGCTGAAGGCCCACCCAGAAGCCTGGCTGTAAAACGTCCATAGCTGTCTGTGTCCTATCCTGTCCTGTTGCTAGGATGCTGTAGCCATTGGACGCTCATCCTCCAGCATCTTTGGAGCATGCCTACTCCCTTATTTGAATTCCTGCACACTTACTCCCATCACACCATGCTGGGAGCCTGATGACCGCATTGGCTATTTTCTTTAAAAATAGTGATGCAAGCTTTTGGGACCTTATGTTCTTTCTGCAGGCAATTATATCATGCCTGATGAAGTGACATAAGGTCCTGAAACTTGTGTCTTTATTACCTTATTTAGCCAATTGGCCACAAAAGGTATTACTTAAAGTATTTGCTGTTTTTTTTAAGCCTGGTATTTACAGAGCTTCATAGCTCAGGCTAAAATGTACCTACACAACTGAATGAGTCAGAACAGTAACTCTTCACGTTCCCCATGCCTGCCTGTTATAAGGGCTTCATAGAAAGTTTCAATTACAGAGAGTTTGAAAGTAAACAGTGTCTGTTGTCAGGGCCGCTGTTAGAAATCATGGGGCCCCGTACAGCCTACCTAATCGTCCCCACCTCGAAAAAATGCAGCCTTGTCTTCAAGTGATATTTGTTTTTCTCCTGCCTGTTATAAATTTGATTAGACTAAGCTTCAAACACACCTGAGCTTATCCCTGCTAATGAGAAGGTTGTCACTGACGTTAAGACCCCTTTCATACTGGAGGCGTTTTTCAGGCGCTTTAGCGCTAAAAATAGTGCCTGTAAAGTGCCTGAAAAAAACCTCACCTGCAATCCCAGTGTGAAAGCCTGAGTGCTTTCACACTGGGGCGCTGCGCTGGCAGGACGTCATAAAAAGTCCTGCAAGCAGCTTCTTTCAGGTGCTTTAGGAGCGATGTATACACCGCTCCTAAAGCGCCCCTGCCCATTGAAATCAATAGGCAGCGCCTGCAAAGGCTCATTATGTCTTTTGCCTTACAGGTTTTTTTAAAAATAAAATTTTTGTGTGGTTATACAACCGTTTTAAGGTACATCTATGATGCCTTTAACCACTTGCTGCCCGCCCGCCGTCATATGACGGCGGGACAGTGCAGCTGTTGTTCTGGGCCACCGTCATATGACGGCGCAGCCTTCCAGGCAGCCCAGGGGGGCATGCACCCCGCCGCGCGCGGCCACAGCATCGCTCGGGTTCCGGTGCGCGTTCCTGGGGGACGCGATGTCCGCCAGCGATTGCCCGGTAACCATCCTGTCAGATGGGAGGAGACCGATGGTGCGTTCCTTGTACAGAGGAACACCGATCGGTCACCTCCCCTTGTGAATCCCCTCCCCCCACAGTTAGAATCACTCCCTAGCAACATTAACCCCTACAGCGCCCCCTCCTGGTTAACCCCTTCATTGCCAGTCACATTTATAGAGTAATCCATGCATTTTTATAGCACGGATCGCTGTATAAATGTGAATGGTCCCAAAAATGTGTCAAAATTGTCCGATGTGTCCGCCGCAATATTGCAGTCACGATAAAAATCGCAGATCACCGCCATTACCAGTAGAAAAAAAAAAAATAATAATAAAAATGCTATAAATCTATCCCCTTATTTTGTAGACTTTATAACTTTTGCGCAAACCAATAAATATACGCTTATTGTGATATTTTTTACCAAAAATATGTAGAAGAATACGTATCGGCCTAAAATGAGGAAAAAATTTGTTTAAAAAAAAAAAAAATTTGGATACTTATTATAGCAAAAAGTAAAAAATATTGTGTTTTTTCAAACTTGTCACTCTTGTTTTGTTTATAGCACAAGAAATAAAAAACGCAGGGGTGATCAAATACCACCAAAAGAAAGCTCTATTAGTGGGGAAAAAATGATAAAAATTTCATTTGGGTACAGTGTAGTATGTTGTGTACTTGTTATTCAAAGTGCGACAGCGCTGAAAGCTGAAAATTGGCTTGGGCAGGAAGGGGGTGAAAATGCCCTGTATGGAAGTAGTTAAATCAGCTGAAGCACACACTCCAATAACTATTTAAAATATGTATGGGCTATTTCACACTAGCATTGCTCTTTGAAGAGTGATCTGCATCCAGATTGCTTTTCAGAGAGCATTTGGCTGGTGGTGAGGAGGCATTGTATCACCTCTTCATCACCTGTTTTAACCACTTAAAACCGTTGAATTGGATCGTGGTCAACAGGCAACATGGTGGGTGGTGCCAGTGGGGATAATTTTTGCTGTGCAAAATGCTTTGTGGTTGCAGCATATGTACTTTCCATACTGCAGCCTTTCCAACATAAGGGCTCTTTGAAAGAGAACTGCTCCGCTTAGCAGGGGATCCATGAGTGGATTCCCCGCTGAACTGGAGCTTATTGGGACTGATGTCAGTGTTTAGACATCTGCACCAGTTCAGTCTGTGACCGCATACACCACACATGGGTGGCCAGATCTAAATGGAAATGTGTCCATTTAAATCATCCTATGTTTGAGCTGTCAAGTTTAGGCATGGAAAAATAGAAAAGGATGCAGCCTTTTCCATTTTTTTTCTGGAACTGAACAGACCCGGAGGTAGGTGATTGTAAACAGAAAGAGGTCCATTTACATCCAGACTCCGTAGACCTACATGAAGGTCTGCACAAAAAAATGACCAATGGATCTAAGTGGAAAGCTTGGGCAAATAGTTCCTAAAGGGGTGTGGTTGGGGGCCTTAAAAACACAGCTCAGCCATTTACTGCCCCCTAACACAAATGTAACCAAGCATCTCATGCTTATGATTATCATCATTATGATGATCAGAGCACAGCAGATGCTCTATGGCTGTATATATAGTGTAGAGAAGAATCACTCTGCCAGGGAATGGATAAGAAGTGGGTGGCCGTGGCTGGAACTATAATATGGGCAGCGCATGAGCTTGTCTGCTTGCTCCCCGAAAAAGAAAAATAAGTCCCTCCTCCGCTACCACCTCCTGGGTTGTAATTACTCTCTGATTAGCAAGTCCAGCAGGGTATGTTTTTTTTAAAAAAAACTTTTTATTTATTTAGGCAAAAATAACTTTAAAGTTGCCTGGGCCCTCCTGTCTGTTGTGCGTATGCTATGTGAATTCTGTGTCATGCGAACATCCTGTAAAAAAATGTATATGCAAAATTGGTTTTCTGTAAGGATTTGCCTGTTTGTGGCCACTTAGCTACAAATCAACCTTTTTTCAGTCAAGACACCCTTGAAACCTCTGCACAATCTCAGGGCATCCCACTCTAAAATGTAAAACAACTAATAGTTTTACATAATGTAGCAACATCCACACCCAACATGAGAGGTGATTTATTCTTCCAAAACCAATACACCTTTGCACACTGGTACTGACTAGTATTCCAATGTTTCTCTTCTCCCTCAGTTTCTCTCCCTCACTCAGCTAACGTGACCTTAGTTTTGATGGAGAGGGGCAGGGGAGAGGAAAACAAGGATGCTGTGCAGGCCCCAACATCCTTCTCATCAACTGATGACATCATTGGTTGTTAGGATGCAGGTGGCTAGAAGATTGTAGTGGTGCACAAGGATTGCCTGTGGCTTTGTGTAATAGGCAGGCTTGATCCACACGCTGGCTTGTATACAATTTTTGGGCAATTTTTAAGGCATTTTGCCAAGGCACCCCTGGAGAAACCTGAAGGCACCCTGGTTGAAAAAGGCTGTGTTTACAGCCTCACTGCTCATTTTACTAAAGATAGAATTGTACAGAAATCTCACTTGAAGTCAAATAGGATCCAACCAAGGCATTAAAAATGGGTTAACGTGATATTTAAAGAGGGAGTCCCGCGAAAAAAAAAATGTAAAAGTCAGCAGCTACAAATACTGCAGCTGCTGACTTTTAAAATAAGGACACTCACCTGTCCCAGGGTCCAGCGATGTCGGCACCCGAGACCGAATCGTCCCTCGGTCCTCGGGTGCTGCTGCCGCCACCGCCATTCTCTGTAAGGGAATCAGGAAGTGAAGCGTTGCGGCTTCATTTCCCGGTTCCCTACTGCGCATGCGCGAGTCGCGCTGCGCTTCCTAACTGGTCCCCGCTGTCTCTGGGACCCGTGTGTGTCCCAGCAGACAGCACGGTAGGGACAGGAAGAGGCATAGACTCCCGTGGGAGTCTATGCCGGAAGTGGGTGCAAATACCTGTCTTAGGTATCTGCACCCCCCCTCCCCCCTGAAAGGTGCCAAATGTGACATCGGAGAGGGGAAGGGTTCCGAAAAACGGAGGTTCAATTTTTGTATGAACCTCCGCTTTAAGGCCTGGCTTAAAAGAAAACAAATACACTCACCGGCCAAATTGCTAATAAGCCAATAACATAGGAGCAACTCAATGCATTTAGACATCTAGGCGTGGTGAAGTTCAAACTGAGCATCAGAATGGGGACTTTGAACGTGGCATGGTTGTTGATGCCAGACGGGCTGATCTGAGTATTTCAAAAACTGCTGATCTACTGGGATTTTCACACACAACCACAACACAAGTTTGTTGACAAAAGTTAATGGTTACGAACTTGTTTCCATAACAACCGACTAATAGTCATTCTTTCAGTTTGAGAGACCCTCTCTTACTTGTTTATTGTAGCTATAGAGACAATAGCCTATTCAAACTGTCAATTCAATACAACAATAATATCTACGTACCCATTGTATGAAACAGCATTTGTTTTTAAGAAATCTACTCAAGCCCAAAAAACTGACAGTAACCTGACTATTGTAATATTGTCCCATGTATCTTATGTCTGATTAATATAAAAAAAAAATCATATTTTAAACAAACGCAGCACATTCCGCCCTAGATTTTTTTTTCTTTTAGACTCCATACAGAAAATTACTTCATTATTAATAAAACTCATTCTGAACATTAATTTTCCTAGAATGAAACACCTCCCATATTTCTGTCATTGAGAAGGTGTTTCAGTCTTTAACTAAAAAGTTCATTAGAAAGTCCATTCTAAAGTTCTTTAGAAACAAGTCCAGGCTTGTAATACATCAAAGGCCTTGCTCGCCACAGCTCTTGCGATCTCCTGTCATTCTTTCTATCATGTCCTATGGATCAAAATGGAGACAGCTTGTGGAGTGGAAAACAAAGCGGATTATCTGTTCCTTCTAATAATACATAAACAGTAGATCCAAGCCCTTCAGCTACAATCTCTCCTCTAAATGGCTTCTTGCCTGGATATCTGACTAACACTTTGCCCCCTGCCTGTACCCACTTCTGACCCTCCCAAAGAACATGAATAGGGAGGAGAGGAAATATACTTATATTTCCCAGAAGATCGCTGCTGTTTATTTTGGAAGGTTTTATTTTATGTAGCCTCGCTTTCCACCTCTTCAGCATTTCTGCAGTAAAAATACCATCTATCTCATCTTTAGGTACTCCTGCCTTTAATAGGTCCACCCACATTTCTTTCCTAGAAATAACTAGCCTGGTTTTCTCTTCACCTCCTGTCTTCTCTACCCCATTCCCTTTGTTCTCTGTTCTTTTCTGCTTGTATTCTCCCTGTCTGGTCTTGACCTTATCTACTGCCCTGACAGGTTTTGTTTTAGTCTTCTCTAGCTCCCCCAACTGGCTTAAAAGGGATGTGGCTTCATGAATCTTGCTGTTTAATCCCAGGCCTCCCAGCAAGGACAATATTAGAGCCCTGAGATTAAATGGCGCAGACTTCATCGGCTTAGAGTGCAGAGCAGACGTAAAGGGTTCCATATCTGGACCCATCCATTCTGGAAACGTATTTAATCCGGTTTTACAACCCATCTCATGTAATCTGGAAATACCCTGTCCTATTGATATCCATGGGTAGGTATTTTCCAGGTCAGTAGGACTAGCGTATACTCGGACTATACCATCTCTCACAAGGTCTAACAGTGAAAAATTCATGCTAAACTCTTGGGCTTTTCGCATTGCCTGACACAATTGTGCATAATGGGTTAACACTCCCATAGTCACTGCTTCCTTACCTGACGCAATTGTGCATAATGGGTTAACACTCCCCTAGTCACTGCTTCCTTACCTGACAAAAAAACACTGTCCGCCCCTTCATCCCAGAAGCGTAGGAGCTAACTCAATAGGGGCTCCCCAGACCTTTGTTTGTATTGTTTTGCCAGCTTATGGAGTTCAGTTTGTGTAAACTTCTGTACTTCTTCAAATTCAACATCTCTTTGGCTGTGATAATGCACCTCCCCATCTGCCATATCCTCTCTATCATGTTGCCGTTTCCTATGCTTACTAATGAGAGGTCTGGCATACTTTTTCTTTCCCACTAGCAGATCATATTGTGAAATATCAAACTCTATCTCCTCATCCTCACTATCATTTGAGCAGAGTACATCCTCACAATCCCAATTTTGGGATGTGACAATGGCAGGTACCCTGGCTTTACTAACAGGTTTACGGCCCTTCCTTTTCCTTAAGGCATTAATTGATTTGGTCATGAGGGCTGCACACTGCTCTTGCAAATCATCAGCCCGACTAGCGGTTGAACGTACACACTCTGAAGCAACCGCTAGCTGGTCTTTTAATACCTTAACTTCTGCCTCTGCTTTCTCTCTTCTGTGTGATTCAGTAAAAATAGCATGAAGAAAATACCAGCTCACTGTGGACACTGTCCTCTTCTCTTTTTTACTTAAATCCAACCCCTTAAGGCTACAATCTACAAAATAATCTGAGATGTTATCACCCCAAGTCAGGTTCAAGGGAGAAGCATACTTCACAAATTCTTTAGCAAGAGACTCCCACTCATTGTCTCTGGCCCAGATAGGTAAGCTGCACACTTCCTTCTGGCCACCAGAACCCTCTGCAGCCTTGCTTTTCCTAAACAGCTTACGCAGCATTTTACCTAGCACAAGCTACACAACACACTACAGATCTGCTTCAATTGAATTATAGCACAGATCGTGGCACAAGCCCCCAAATGTTTTGCTTGCGTCTATCAAGGTTGCTTTGTGGTATAAGTAAGGAAGCTGAACTTCTGCAGTATGTAAATGTGCTTTTACTATACAAAGATGCTGTACATACAAAACGATTACAATATTAGGAATACAATACAAGACTGACAAATATCTATAACAAGCAAAATGCCTTGCAAATGAACAGCCTATGGTCTATAATAGTACAAATACACTTAAAGGTTACTTATCTTCTGTTACTGTATGTTCGTGATCTCCGTTGGCAATGATTCTTCTGGAAATCGGGCACTGTTCTTGTATCATGAGTGGCTTCTGATCTTCAAAGCATGATGATGTGTGTCCCAGTCTCTACTCACCCCTTTTTATTTGTACAAGTTTGTTGACAAAAGTTAATGGTTACAAACTTGTTTCCATAACAACCGACTAACAGTCATTCTTTCAGTTTGAGAGACCCTCTCTTACTTGTTTATTGTAGCTATAGAGACAATAGCCTATTCAAACTGTCAATTGAATACAACAATGGTATCTACATACCCATTGTATGAAACAGCATTTGTTTAAGAATTCTACTCAAGCCAAAAAAACTGACAGTAATCTGATTAATAATAATCACTATTGTAATATTGTTGCATGTATCTTATGTCTGATTAATATAAAAAAATCATATTTTTAACAAACGCAACACACACATACACACTGAAGTTACATCTGTGGCACAGAGCTCTGAATGGATGGCATGAGTATGCTGTCCCTTCAGACCACATGCGCCAGTGACGTCAACGGCTGCAGAAACAGTAAATATCTGCTAAACGGAGCACATTTAGGAGATATTCCTTGTACCTACAGGTAAGCTTTATTATAAGGTTACCTGTAGGTACTACAGCTTTAATGTAATTTATAGCACAGCTTGCAGTATACCATGGTTATCGCTTTGTACTGCACAATATCATGTATAGAGTAACATATGAAGTGTATGTGCATCAGTCAAGAGTGTGTGTTACATACTCCTGACTGATGCTGGTCAGTGGAAAAAAAGAATGCCTGGTGTTTGGGGTCAGTGGGAGTGCAAATTACCACATTTCAGACCCGTGGTAGACTTAACCACACACAGATAGATAGAGGTGCTATTAAAAGGCCATTTTTTTTACTTAGAATTAGTAATCAAAACGGTATCAAACCAGTTTGCTGATATTACTGGTTATATGTGTGTGTATGATGTGAAATCCAGTGCATGCTGAAAACCATATGCCTAGTGTTAATCATTTGAAGATATGAGCTTAGCTTTTCAAGTCCAACCCCAGGGAAATAACAGTGCATCATATTAAGAGTTCAGATACATATTTCCATTCCAGGTATAAACCATACTTTATTAGTTCCAAGGTATTAAAATCAATTTCCATCAGTCATAAAAGCCATAATTTCTGTAACACAGCACAGGAGGATACCTTTTCTAAAAAAAAAAAATGCCAGCCTTAAAGGAGAAGTATGGCCAAAGCTCTTTTAGCCTTACTTCTGGGGATCACAGGAGTGCACTTCATTCTGCACCCCTCTGACCCATGTTCAGCCAAAAGTGGGCTAAAGTCTGGCCTCAGCTAATGTCAATTTACTGTCATTTTACTGTCAGGATCCACCCAGATGTCTAGACCAGCAGCTGGATCAGCCTCTCAGCGAGTTGCTGAGAGTCTGAGCCAGCTGCTCACGCCCCCTCCAAAGCCTGGGGCTTGTACAGGAAATTTTAAGCTTCTCCCTATAAGCAAATAATTTCTTTACGCTTAAAAGCACAAAAACAGCTCTCTGGTATAATGCCTGGAAAGCGCGCCTGAATATCTCCAAGTAACACAGACAGATGCTGGTATCACGTTGAGCTTAGCAGAATCCTGCCATTGAATGCTGTACTGCTTTTATTTATAATGTCAACATGAATAAACAAAGGAAGGTGGTGGCTTCAGAATCAGCCAATCAGACACTTGTATTCTTTCAAAAGAACCAATCACACACATGTATGTATTCAAATAGAATTACAGTAGTGACGTGTGCAGAACCATGCGGCAAGCATCCTGTGAGACAAAAAGTGTCTCACAATTTGAACACTACATGGCTCTGAACACGATCGTGTGCACACTCCCACTGCTATCAATGACGCAAGCCATACTCTATTATGGCTCAGTGGGCCATAATTTTGTATGATTATGCTATGGTTCCCATTTACGCAGAACTGCTTACTAGGAGTGTAAATGCAGTCGCTATGAAGTGGCCAGTCTCTTTGTGAGGCATGAACGAACATCCTCAAAAGAGCAAACAGATCTGCCGTGTCCACTGGAAGGTTTCTGCAGCCAATGGTCTTCCACCAATGTCTGTATGTGCGAACATGATCGTATTACAGCAGCACTGGGGGACATCTGACAACATACATTAATAAAAAATTCCATAACAGGCTCCAGTGAGTGCTGGAGGGGCACAGCAGGGAGCGGTGACTAAGAGTCACCGCTCCCTGATCACTAAAGACAGAGAACTGAGTGATCAATGTTTTTGATTGCTCAGTTCTTGGTCTTAGAAGCGGGGGACAGATGCAGCATCGGACCAATGCTGCATCTACCTAGGTAAGTATGTGTGTTTGTTTTTTTTTCTACAATACCAAATCTCTTGTAAAGGAGGTCCATTGTCACAGCATACGCTTTCATTTTATAATATCAGCATTGTAATGTTTTTGCCGAAGGGCTATTTTGAATGGCAGTAATGTGTTGCATCTGTAAGCCAAGCTTTTGGATCAGGGATGTGGCACGGTTCAATTGAAGGGAGTGGGCAAGATTGACAGGCAATGCCACCTGACAGCTTGAGAAACTGCTTTAAATGGAATATGTACAGCCTCCTCAGGCTGCATAGGTTTACGTTACAGTGCCTTAAAAAAGTATTCATACCCCTTTTTCCACATTTTGTCATTTAACAACCAAAAAACATAAATGGATTTTATTGGGATTTTATGTGATAGACCAACACAAAGTGGCAAATAAATGTGAAGTGGAAGGAAATGATAAATGGTTTTCAAAATTTTTTACAAATAAATATCTGAAAAGTGTGGTGTGCATTTGTATTCATCCCCCTTTACTCTGATACCCCTACATAAGACTTAGTGGAACCAATTCCCTTCAGAAGTCACCTAATTAGTAAATAGAGTCCACCTGTGTGTAATTCAATCTCAGTATAAATTCAGCTGTTCTGTGAAGCCCTCAGAGTTTTGTTAGAGAACCTTAGTGAACAAACAGCATCATGAAAGCCAAGGAACACACCAGAATCTCCCAAAGCACTGTTCAATCCATCATCCGAAAATGGAAAGAGTATGGCACAACTGCAAACCTACCTGGATATGGCCATCCACCTAAACTGACAGGCCAGGCAAGGAGAGCATTAATAAGAGAAGCAGCCAGAGGCCCATGGTAACTTTGGAGGAGCTGCAGAGATCCACAGCTCAGGTGGCTTTTAGTCGTGTACTCAACAAATCTGGCCTTTATGGAAGAGTGGCAAGAAGAAAGCCAGTGTTGAAAGAAAGCCATAAGAAGTCCCGTTTGCAGTTTTGCGAGAAGCTATGTGGGGGACACAGCAAACATGTGGAAGAAGGTGCTCTGGTCAGATGAGACCAAAGTGAACTTTTTGGCCTAAAAGCAAAATGCTATCTGTGGCGAAAAAAACTAACACTGTACATCACTCTGAACACACCATTCCCACCGTTAAACATGGTGATGGCAGCATCATGTTGTAGGGATGCTTTTCTTCAGCCAAATACAGGGCGATCTTAGAAGAAAACCTGTTAGAGTCTGCAAAAGACTTGAGACTGGGGCGGAGGTTCACCTTCCAGCAGGACAACGACCCTAAACATACAGCCAGAGATACAATAGAATGGTTTAGATCAAAGCATATTCATGTGTTAGAATGGCCCAGTCAAAGTCCAGACTTCAATCCATTTGAGAATCTGTGGCAAGACTTGAAAATTGCAGTTCGCAGACGCTCTCCATCCAATCTGACGAAGCTTGAGCTATTTTGCAAAGAAGAATGGGCAAAAAATTTCACTCTCTAGATGTGCAAAACTGGTAGAAACATCCCCTAAAAGACTTGCAGCTGTAATTGCAGGGAAAGGTGGTTCTACAAAGTATTGACTCAGGGGGCGGAATACAAATGTACGCCACACTTTTCACATATTTATTTGTAAAAAATTTGAAAAACCATTTATCATTTTCCTTCCACTTCACAATTATGTGCCACTTTTGTGTTGGTCTATCACATACATTCTCAATAAAATACATTTACGTCTTTGGTTGTAAAATGGCAAAATGTGGAAAATGTCAAGGGGTATGAATACTTTTTCAAGGCACTGTAGGTGGTTGTGTGTGTGTGTGTGTGTGTGTGTGGGGGGGGGGGGGGTGTAAAAATGGCAGCTTGGCACCTATTTTTATCTTTTTGGTAAATAATCTAATAGTACCTGTAATGGCCCACAGCTATCACAAATGGTCTTGTTCACCACACGTGAGGTATTGCCACGAATGTAAAAAAAAAGTACAAAAGTTCTACTACCAGGGTTCATATCTAACTATAGACTAATAACCTGTAAAGGTTTCTAAAGCACAATTTTAGGTACTTAAGTTTGTTGCAATTTCACGGGCGTTTGCAATTTTGAATCTTTATAAGAGATTGTGAAAAACCATGGACTTTATAGGCACCAGAATACAACAATTTCTTAAAAAAAGAATCATAAATTTTATTACTAATATTTCTAAAACATAGAAGTACATTCAAAATCTCACAGTAGACCTGCTACCCAAATTAAGCTGGTGATGCCATAAATCCATTCTATACCATAGTATAAGCGCCAAAGCGCCAAAGTGTTACGACTGCTGGTATCCAGGTGGGTTTGGTGTAGGGTGATGCAGCTTGTTCAAGCTCTACATGTTTCACACCACTGTGCTTCACCTATAAAGTCCATGGTTTTTCACAATCGCTTATACAGATCTATTTAGGACATGGCGCTTTGCTTTTTATATTCGCATCCACAATACCACCCTGTGAAGATGCAAATGCATTTCTAACCCAATTTCGAATCTTGACATGTTTGGGATCTATTTGCTCGATACATCATCATCATTTAAATTATAGCAAAAATGTGTATTTTGTGTTTGTGTGCATTAAAGTTCATATAAGCATATTTTTTCCTCAAAATTGTGTGCTTGATAAATGGCTACGCGAATATCATATGAGCTAAAAAATTGCAAGAGCCATGATTTTATTCTCCAGGGCCTCAGCTTTCAGAAAATAAATAATATTTGAGGGTTCTAAGTAATTTTCTAGGAAAAACAAATTAGATTTTCACATGTATGTGAAAAATGAAGATGGTTTCTCATGCTCTCCGGGACTCCTTTAGATTTCCCCTCGCTTTCCTGGAATTCCTGCCCTGTTGGCAACATTCTTAAATTGTAATTGGTTTCTCTAGGTTTATTGTGGTTTTTAAACAGTAATATAGGTAAAGATTTTTTTCATAATAGACCTTGTGAGTCACAGTACCCCTGTCCGAGGGACATATGCGAGGGGAATCTAGCATTTTGAGTGTTGGAGAGATACTAGAAGCCAACAGATGATCTACCCCCCAGCCAAAACTATAATATGACGGTTTAGTGGAGTTTTACTTAATTTAATATGAGAATATATTAGCAAGTTGTATACTGGATTGTATGAATAATTCTTTTTCTCATATTTTTGTTTTGCAGGTAAGTGTACCTCGATGGTTATTTTTTTCCAGCAGTATATACAAGCAAGGTAGGATGAACAGTTGTGGTAGAAACAGGTCTTATTAATTGGACCTTATAAACTCAAACAAAATTAGACCTCAGTGCCCAGTCGATCCATGTCAAGCCGTCCCTGTGATTGGTGATTGCTGACACGGCTGCTAACTACAACACTGTTACAAAGAGATTATGCCTAGAGAGGACATGTTTTTTAAGGTCCTGCTGACCACATGATGGGGTTTTGTAAAGTGGTAAGTCCTTGACATGTGGGAGTGCTTGATATTTGGAACACACTGCAACAGGAACTCTATCTGCCTGGTGGATAGATAGCCAAATTATATATGATTGCTGCTGTTTGTCCTACACCCAACTGCAGAGTCATTGTGTACATGGAAAACACTATGAAAATGGTAAGAAAACGGAAGCCATTTCAAAATGTAACATTAAGGCTCCATGCAAAGTAATATTTTAGTCATTGGTGGAGTGTTTTAGGATAATCACAAACTGCATTTTTATCCTTTGGGTATTCCAGTAGAAACAGATCCAAGCTATAGTTCTAGTGTGAGTTAAGGTTCTTTCACAAGGGCTGTCTGATCAGGTGTGCCTGTCAGTTTTTCAGGCAGACCTGATCGGACCCTCTAATCTCCTCTATGGAGTGGCAGATGTCAGCGGACACATGTCTGCTGACACCCGCCGCCTTCCGATCCAATCCTGCCAGACGGATGGTGGTCCTATTTTCTATCCATCCGGCGGACAGGATCAAATGGCATCAGATGGAAATGGACAGGCAGTCCGTTTCCATCTGATTTCACCATAGATGAGAAAGGGACTGTGTCTGCTCTGCACAGCGGAGTGGACACTGACTTGTCAGTCGCCTGCTCAGCAGAATTCAGTGGTGTGATCCCCCGCTGAGCAAGTGGATTCCTTTAGAGGGAGGCGCCCGTGTGAAAGGGGCCTTAGACATCATAGAGATCCTAGCTGGTTACTTTCAAGACAGGGTGGGCTGAGAAGTTACATAGATAGCAGGGACGTGCAGTCAGGAGAGGCAGTTAATTAATAAAATCGAGCTTAGAGGGTCATAGCTCAGCGAAATTAGGTCACAGAGACCCCAAATTTGGGGGTGGGGGGGGTGGATAGCCTACCCCACAACGGGTAAAAATTGGGTGGGGCTCCTACGACCTATGGTTCCGGAGATACGGGGCTCCTTGCGCAGTCTTTCAGAAACTACAGACAGAGCGGCCAGTTTAAATACAAGCTGGCAAACTCTGTTTGCAGCAGACTGAGAGGTTGAGCTTACAGTGCCTCTCCCTTCTTGTCAGAGGCACTGAGCTCAATGGACAGCTTGAAGTCTTGGACCAATGGTAAAGTACCATTGGCCCCAGCTGTCCAATAAAAATGCTGCAGTGTCATAGAAGGGGCATGTGTCTAAAAGACAAATGCTCCCTTCCAGCCCAGCCATCTTAACTTCAAGGAAAAAACATTGGTTTATGGGTATAAGATTTACCCACAATCCCATGTTTTTCTCACACAGTTAAGAGGAAGAACGAGAATCTGGTGCTGTTGAAAAGATACTGTTATAATCAAGCTAAATCTTGTATTATTATTCTATATGTTATAAGATCATTTATTATTTATCTATTTACTGTGAAATGACTGGTTTGAAGTTATAACTTCAAACTTCAGTAATTTGTCTGTTAGGCCACCTACTTGAGTACAGATTTTGAAAATATAGTAAATTACCTTAAAAACAATATAATAATTATTTGTATATTACTTATGGTAATTAACTCCTTGCCACACTGGCCAATTCTGACACTTCTCTCCTACATGTAATAATCATCGTTTTTTGCTAAAAAGTTACTCAGATACCCCAAACATTATAGATATAGATATATATATATATATATATATATATATATATATATATATATATATATATATATATATATATATATATATATTGTTTTAGCAGACACCCTAGGGAATAAAATGAATATTAAAAAAAAAAAAAAACACTAAAGATAACCCAATTTTTTTGTATAATGTGAAAGATGATGTTACGCCAAGTAAATAGATATACTTTACCTAACATCTCACAATTTAAAATTGTGCACAAATTGCATGGAATGCCGCCAAACTTTGGTACTTAAAAATCTCCATAGGCAACGCTTTAATGTTTTTTCCAGGTTACCTGTTTAGAGTTACAGAGGAGGTCTAGTGCTAGAATTATTGCTCTCGCTCTAACGATCGTGGCATATGTAACCTGTGTGTATCTGGCTCTGATATTAGCCAGTGTCTCACCAGCCACTGACCTCACCGCACGTCCCTGATAGATAGATATGTTGTAAATAGATACTTAAACAGTTAAATTCTTAGATAGATAGATACATTTAATTGTAGATAGATAGATTTTGTTCATAAATCTATAATATATATTTATATATACACACACACTGAGAGAATGAGAGAGAGACATTTATAGCAAAATACAATTTTCATGGATGTTGATTTGGCTCCACCTATGGGTCAGTTATGGGTATTGTGGAAGCTATTTGAAGCGATCCTTCTCTAAACAAAAATTATGATTCTGAACTGTGTTAAAATGTCCTTACTAGAAATGCATGTGTACTCCAATTTCATTCATCACACGAAAACCCACTGTATGCATGGAATTATAAATTTTCTGATTGTTTTTAGAAAAAAATGTTCACATTATTCAGGATAAAAGTCACCAGTAAGCCTGAATGATATCAAATTATTTGTACTCTTCAATTTTGGGTTTAGATAGTGTGCTACAGCAGTAGCTGCATATTTCAGGATTCAATTTAGAAATCAGCTTTCCTTAATCTGGAGGTTGGAGGTCTGCGGGATATACTGCTGGATAAAATTATATTGTGTGAAGTGGTTTGTTGTTTGGAACCAGTGCCAGGATGGGGATGCAGAACAGGCACATGCCCTAGGTGCTCTGGCTCTATGCGCAGGGGGTGTGCACTGGGTGCTCCAGCAGCTCCCTTCTCTGTCTCTCACTGACAGCAGTGTCACTCCTGTCTGCAGGCCTTTTTTTTTTTGTCTGGAGCACAGCAGTCCTTGGTACCTCCATTCCCAGCACTAGCCCTTTGCTTACTGCTGTTTGGAACCCACAAAACAGGGCATTGTCTTAGACAGGCTTTGTTTCTTTTTGATAGGTCTTACCTTTACAGATTGACAATAACCAGTTGAGGACTTATGGCATACTTTCTAGAAACTTCAATTAAGTACCTTGGGCATACACATACAACCTCTTCCTATTTCCTGCCTCTGCTTCCCTGCCCAGAACCCCTGAACAGCATTAAACCTTTAGTCTGTCAGCAGATTGGCCTCTACAAATTCTGCACAGTGCTGAAAAATAGAGAGCAACTGAGCATATGCACAGCAGGGTGAGACAGTACTGTATAGGCACTTATTTTTATTGGTTTACATAGCTATACCTGCAGGACTTAATTCACTGACTAAAGTGCCACTTTAGTGGCACTTCAAATAAAGATACATTATTAAAGTTGAATTCCAGGCTATTGATAACTATGCTTAACTACTTGGCACCCGTGCTATAGCTGAAAGGCGGCTGCAGTGTGGGCCTTAATTGCCGGGAGGGCGTCCATGGACGTCCTCCCGAGCAAGCGGGTCACGCGGCATGCTCTGTGATCACCAAGTCTATGAGACTCGGCTGATCACAGATCCGAGTAAGGGGTCAATCCCGGCCCCTTACCACGTGATCAGCTGTCAGCCAATAACAGCTGATCACGTGATGTAAACGGAAGCTCGGTAATCTGTATTTTTTCTTCCCTCACGCTTTCAACGTGCAGGGAAAAAAAGCCGATCACCGGCTTCTGTCAGAGGGACATCGGTCCCTCACTCAGAAAGCCGCGGCTGTGCCCACCAGTGTCACCTGCCAGTGCCCACTGTGCCACCTACCAGTGGCACCTATCAGTGCCCACAGTGCCACCCATCAATGCCCACCATTGTCTAATAATCAGTGCCACAGATCAGTGCTGCCTATCAGTGTCACCTATCAGTGCCCTTCAGTGCCACCCATCAGTGCCACCTATCAGTGCCCATTAGTGCTGCCTAATCAGTGCCTACCAGTGCCCATCATTGCCGCCTATCAGTGCCCATCAGCGCAGCCTATCAATGCCCATCAGTGCAGCCTCATCAGCGCACATCAGTTAAGGAGAAAAAATTACCTGTTTTCAAAATTTTATAACAAACTATGAAACAGTTTTGTTGTTTTTTTCAAAATTTCGGTCCCTTTTTGTTTTATTTAGCAAAAAATAAAAAACCCAGCAGCAATTAAACACCACCAAAAGAAAGCTCTATCTGTGTGAAAAAAATGCTAAAAATTTTATGTGGGTAAACTGTAGCATGACCGCGCAATTGTCATTCAAAGAGTGATAGCGTTGAAAATTGGTCTGGGCAGAAAGGGGGTTTGAGTGCCCAGTAAGCAAGGGGTTAAAGGCGAAGTTCACTTTTTTTTTTTTTTTAATTCCAAATCTTAGCTCCCCTATGTACCAGTATAGCATTAATGTACTTCTTTTGCAAAAATAAAACAGCTTTCCATTAATTCTACCCACGCTTACCTCACTCTCTTCAGGGATGTTTAAAAACCCTGCTCCATTACTTCCTGAACAGACTTTAGGTCATGACACAGGAAGGAGTTGACCAGCTGAGGGTAGATAATGCAGGGTGTGTGTGCTAATGAGATGAGATCCCCTGGTCAACTCCTTTCTCTGTCATGGCCTAAGGTATGTTCAGGAAGTAAAGCGGAAGTAATGGAGCAGTGTGTTTAACCACTTGCCGCTCGCCATATAGCAGAATGGCAGCTGCAAAAGTGGTTTCAATACCCTGACTGGGCGTCATATGACGTCCCCAGGATCCCCGGGGGCGCGCATCACGGCGATCATTGTTGCGGTGTGTCAGTCTGACACAGCGCAACTCCGATCTAGGTAGAGAGTCTCTGGCGGAGACTCTTTACCACGTAATCAGCCGTGTCCAAACACGGCTGATCACGATGTAAATAGGAAGAGCCGGTGATCGGCTTTTCCTCACTCGCGTCTGACAGACGCTAGTAGAGGAGAGCCGATCAGCTGCTCTTCTGACAGGGGGGGGTCTGTGCTGATTTTTTTTATCAGCACAGCCCCCCCTCAGATCCCGCCCAGGACCACCATCATGCCGCCCAGGACCACCAGGATGGCCATCCACACTGGACCACCAGGTATGCCCCCCCTAGACCCCCAGGGAAATACTAATCTGTGCTCAGGCAGCTGCCAATCAATGCCCAGACAGCTGCCAATCAGTGCACACTCACAATGCCTACCACTGCCAGTGCCACCAGGGATGCCTATCAGTGCCTCATATCAGTGCCCATCAGTGCCACGCATCAGTGCCCAGCAGTGCCGCCTATCAGTGCCCAGCAGTGCCGCCTATCAGTGCCACCTATAAGAACCCATCTTTGCAGCCTTTCAGTGCCCATCAGTGTCACCTATCAGTGCCCACCAGTGCCACCCATGAGTGCCCATCAGTGCCGCCTATCAATGCCCATCAGTGCTGCATATCAGTGCCACCCATCAGTGCCGCATATCAATGCCCATCGTCAGTGCCCGTCAGTGACCGCTTATTGGTGCCGCCTTATCAGTGCCTGTCAGTGTCGCCTTATCAGTGCCCATCAGTGAAAGAGAAAACTTACTTATTTACAAAATTTTATACCACAAACAAAAGCAAAACTTTTATTTTTTTCAAAATTTTCGGTCTTTTTTTTATTTGTTTACCAAAAAATAAAAACCGCAGAGGTGATCAAATACCACCAAAAGAAAGCTCTATTTGTGGGAACAAAATGATAATGATTTAGTTTGGGTACAGTGTTGTATGACCGCGCAATTGTCATTCAAACTGCGACAGCACTGAAAGCTGAAAATTGGTCTGGGCAAGACGGTGTATAAGTGCCCTGTATTGAAGTGGTTAATCATCAATAAGGAGAGTGAAGTAAGCGTTGGTAGAATACATGGAAAGCTGTTTCACTTTTGCAAAAGTAGTACATTAACCAGTTGCCGACCAGCCGCCACAGTTATACTGCGGCAAGTTGGCTTGGCTGAGCGAATCGCAGAGATCTGCTGTTTCTAGTGATAAGGAACAGCGATCTCTTTTCTCCCAGGCAGCTTATCCCCCTACAGTTAGAAACTCCTCCCAGGGAACACAGTTAACCCCTTGATCGTCCCCTAGTGTTAACTCCTTCACTGCCAGTGCCATTTACACAGTGATCAGTTCATTTTTATAGCACTGGTCACTGTATTGGTGTCACTGGTCCCTAAAAAGTGTCACTTAGGGTCAGATTTGTCCACCGCAATGTCGCAGTCCTGCTAAAAATCGCAAATCGCCACCATTACCAGTAAAAACAATAACAAAAAATAAAAAGTCCCTAAATCTTTCCCATAGTTTGCAGACTTTTGCGCAAACCAATCAATATACGCTTATTGTGATTTTTTAGTTATTAAAAATATGTAGAAGAATACATATTGGCCTAAACTGATGAATAAATTCGTTTTTTATATATATTTTTTTGGATATGTATTATAGCAGAAAGTTACATAGTTACATAGTTACATAGTAGGTGAGGTTGAAAAAAGACACAAGTCCATCAAGTCCAACCTATGTGTGTGATTATGTGTCAGTATTACATTACATATCCCTGTATATTGCGGTCAAAGTAAAAAATATAGTTTTTTTTCTTCAAAATTGTCGCTCTTTTTTTTGTTTATAGTCCAAATAATAAAAACCGCAGAGGTGATCAAATACCACTAAAAGAAAGCTCTATTTGTGGGAGAAAAGGGAGATCAATTTTTTTGGGGTACAACGTCGCATGACCGTGCACTTGATAGTTAAATCGACGCAGTGCCGTATCGAAAAAAATGGCCTGGTCAGGAATGGGGTAAATCCTTCCGGGGCTGAAGTGGTTAAAGTGAATGTTAACCCTTACATATACCCAGTGAAGTGAACAGCCTCAGATGATGCACAGAGAGGAAACAAATCTCCCTACATAAGTTTTACATGTATTTGTGCTGTCTTCAGCTTTATATATTCTTTAGATAGTTCAGATCGTGTTAGAGATTTTCTCTTCCTGTTTAACACTGAGTGCGAAGTCTGGGCATAGAGCTGATTGGAGGAAAGGCACATAGACAAAGGGAGGAAAAAAGGAATGTACATAGCTGTGCTCTGACAAGGCAAGCTGTCTGCTAATCTATTTATAGCAACCCCCCAGGACACTAAATTTAGCCTGGTTTTATCTCCTGTGTAGGAGAACTTGTCAGACGTTGTCAGGCTGATAACAGAAGAACAAAGCAGGAGACAGCCACTGGACTTAGTGCTTTGAAAAGTGATAAGAAAACACTGCAGATATATGTGCCCAGCTCAAATTTCATGAATCGGGTTTACATCCACTTCAATGTTATATTGATACATAGGGGAGCTGGAATTTAGAAAAAAAAGAGGTTAACAAAAGTAAAAAGCTTTAAAATCTGCTCCTACCCCCTTTCTAAATCCTATTCTAACTACCCTGGATAAGATAGGTTAGGTGTATTAACCCCTCATTGGCTGTTACCCAACACCTGTGTATTAATGTCCATAGCTTGAGCACAGGGTGCACTTTAACATAAATTCTGAGTTAATTGAAGCTGTTGCTGGTAGGTTGCATTCATACCTTTGGTTGTCTCTTCAATCGAAAGCTGATTAAAAGTCGTGAAAATAGTCACAAGTGTGGTCAGAATTAGGGTGATGGGATTTATTCACAAAATGTTTTGCTTCTTTATTAATTGGTGATAGATCTGCAAAATGGATATGGTCAATTTATTTTCACATTTATCAAAGAAGAGCGAAGTGAGTGGAGAAAAATGCCCAACACAGTTTACTAATTAAAGTGAAATTAAACACATACTGTTTATTTGACATTATTGCTTCTCTTTCTATATATGGACGATGGCACTGTAAATATATAAAAAAAATATCAAAGTACCTTTTTCCTAATCAATATACAGCTGCCACATGACCAAACTCTCTCCCAGCCTGTCTGCGGGGAAACATAAGCTTCTACTCCTCTGCTGCTGGTCACATGTTCAAAATAAAAAAAAAAACAAATAAAATAGTAAAATACAAGTAAAATAAGTAAACATAAATAATTAATATCAGTAAACGGTTTTAAATTGTCATACAAATATAAATTTGAAATCAAAACTTTATTCATTTTTAACAATAATATTTTGTGGGTGGATTTCTGCCAGTCACAGCCTTTGTCACGCCCCTCCAGCCTGTGTCTTAAAACAGCATGGAGATGAAGCCTCCATCAATCTACATGTAATATCCCAACCCCATTGTGTTTAGCTGGTTAGTGGGCATGGAGGAGGAGGGAAGAAGTGGGATGTCATTTACCACTTTGTATACGCCCACATGTGTGACTCTATAGTCACATGGGCTGCTCAGATGCGATAGGGAGGAAATGCTCAGCATGGAAACTCACTGAAATCTGAGCATGTGCAGAAGCTGCCAACACTGCTCTGCAAAATCCCCAACAACATTGGGGACAAGGACAGAAGGTGGAGATGGAGAACAGCAAGATCAAATGAAATAAAGTTTCACTCTGCTCAGGGGTTCTTGTTTCTATTGAAACAAGTTTTATCCTTTGACAGGGACTCTGTGTGACTTGGAGGGCCAGAGTCCTGGGTTCTACCCAACAAGGTTAAGTTCTGGAGGGATCTAACCTTCGGAAACAACTCCTTTGTTTCTCTCTCTTCTCCCTTTTCTGCTTGTTATTCTTCCTTGCTCTACCTCATCTATTTTCCCCTTCCTTTTAATCTCTTTTTTCACTTATGCACACTATTCAAACTGGACGGCCTCACTAGATAGATATACATTCCTTCCCATTTTTACATTAAAAATATACTGTATATGCATTATATGTGGGATGGACCTTGGTAGCCCATGTTGAGTATCATTTATAAGATTTGTTGGATGATGCTTTATGGTCTAATTCAACCTCATAATGAGTTATTTCTCATGTAAGCTTGCACAACCGTGCCTTTTACTTAGGCCACTTTCATACTGGGGCGGGCGTTGACGGTATGGCGCCACTAGTTTTAGCAGCACTTTTTGGCTGCTAGAGGGGCGCTTTTAACCCCCACTAGTGGCCGAAAAAGTGTTAAAAGTGCCCGCAAAGCGCCGCTGCTGAAGTGCTTTGCAGGGGCTTCGGAAGTGATGCCCATTGATTTCAATGGCAGGGGCATTTTAGGAGCGGTGTATACACTGCTCACGCACCGCCCCAAAGATGCTGCTTGCAGGACTTTTTTCCTGTCCTGTAAGCGCACCGCTCCAGTATGAAAGCACTCGGGCTTTCACACTGGGGCTGCAGAAGAGGCAGTTTACAGGGGCTTTTTGGGTGCTTAGTCAGGCATGCCTTGCTTCTCACTTATATTTAATAAATACCGTACTTTATTTAAAAGAAAGTCCTGTCAAATTAATAGTGAAATGTAGTTCTTGTATTTTTCTCAGCAGACCTCTTAGATGTGAGCTCAGAACATCATCTGAGTGTTTGGACTCTAATGTTCCGCTCAATAATTCCACAAGGTGCAGAGAACAGTCAGTTTGTGAAATCAAGGCTTAAGACTACTACCCCACAATAATCTTAATTGTAAGGAGCTTATCTATCTGACCTCGTTGAGACCGTCTGTGTTGGCTGGTTTAAATGTAATGATTTAAATAGAGAAGGCAAGCTAAACAAAGCGTGAGCTAAAAGAAATGTGACAGGCTGGTATGTGTCAGTTAATTGTTAGACTGACCATAAACAATCAAGATAGTTCCCCAAGTACAACATGCAGGGGGACGCCTGCCCAACGTTCAGCAGTACTGTGGGCTCCGCTGTGTGTTTTGTGATATATCTGGCAAACGGCGACCTTACTTACACTGCATACCACTTATTTTGGAGAAGAGGAAAACATTGGCTTGCATTCAGATTTTTTCAAGATGTTACAAAATCTCGATTAGTGATAACAGTTGCTTCCAATATTATTAATAATATATTATTGTCCCTCGCCCCGTTCGTTATACCTTAAAGAGGAACTGCAGTCTGCTCACATAGTTTGTAATAAAAACATCTTTTCCATTCTGAAACTTACCTCCAACCACTTTGCATATTATTTTATATATACTGTGATTCTGTATTTGCCAAATATGCTGCAGAAATCTGCCTAGGCTTTTTACCAGACAAGAAACAAGAAGTGGGCTGTATAAGGTATTTACTGGCAGAAAAAAAATGTTTTACTATCCAAAGTTAAAACAACAACAAGGGCAGAAGATTTAATAGATGGAAAGATGAAAAAATGACTGAAGTTCCACTTTAACGCTCCAGTCCTCTCCTGAGAATGACACTGAACTGTTGACCATTTATTACCACTCTTAGTGTATGGAATGCCATGATTTTTCCACTGTCATCAGTACCTTGCTGGATGTGTGTGTATATATATATATATATTTCCACAGATGTTAACACTTTAATTGAACCAAATTTTATCGCTTGCAAATGATCTTATCAGTTTGCTTTGAAATTAAGTTGAGAATGATAATAATATTTTTTTTAATACCTGTTTGTAAAACGAATGTTTCTTGGTGCTGGTAGATCCTGGCGCAGGATTATTTGTCTCTAGTTTTAGCACTTGGCAAAGTGAAAGTTTTAGGGCGGTTAAGTTAGTGTTGGGTGTTAGTTTAGAGGAGCTTCAGTCTCCCCCCAAAAAATTACAAGTCAGCCACTACAAATACTGTAGCTGCTGACTTTTAATAGAAGGTGTCACGGAACGTCCCACACTCCGCTTGAGTGCTTCCGTCATATACCACTAACTCCCAGTCTGTATACAGATATCCCAACCTCTGCGAGCATAAACAAGGCGACACTTGCTTGTTGCTACCAAGAACTGTTTATTTAGAACCAGAATTACAAGACTTTATATGCCGTTGGAACCTCCTCTAACAATACAACTGTAACTTAATTAACATGAGCTAATTATCTAATCCTCTATACAGCCTAGGTGACTGACACATGACCTTTCGCCCAGACTTGTGGTCACCGGGCTTCACACAGTTATATCAACATAATAGCAGTCGTCCCGTCTCCTACATTGTATAGAGGACAATGTGATCAGCTCATTCAATTAACATAAACACAGGTTGCGTTCAGAATCAACAAAACCAATAATAGTCTTTACATACATCCTGGGAGATATTGTGGACAAATATTACTGTCCCATTTTAAGTAGTCCAAGATATATTTTCTCACTCACCCTGTGCCAGGATGGCACAGGGTGCCTTAGACATAAGATGTATTCTGAGTTCCACGGGCCCTCCCGTCACAGAAGGACACTTATGTGTCCAGGGATCCAGTGATGCCCTCACCAGAGCCGATTCTTCAATTGGCTTCGGAGGCAGGCGCCGGCACCTTCGGAGAAGGGGAATCCGCTTCATAGCCGGTTTCCTACTGCACATGCGCAAGCCATGCTGCGGTTTGAGAATGGTCTCGTAGTCTTCTAGGACCTGTGATGTATCCGAGAATGCTGCAGGGGAAGGAGGGAAGCCAAACTTCCGCGCAGCAATCTGACCGGAAGTGGAAGCGAGTACCTGTCAAAACCAGGTACCCGCTCCCCCCTCCCCCCAAAAAAGTACCAAATGTGGAAGGGTGGGGGGGGGGTGCAAACAAATGGAACTTTCCGTTTTGGGGCGAATTTCTGCTTCAACATGTTAAAGGATTTCTAAAGCCAAAACTTTTTTGTTTGTTTGGGTAGAGAAAAGGGTTCAGGGATGGTTGCCACCATTTCCGCACATGAATCGCACAGAAACACGCTGTGCAATTCAGACCACATGTAAACGTACTCCATTTGCAGCGGGTATCAATAGGAAGTTAATGGGATTGCATTTGTACCAGCACGTTTCTGTGTGATTCATGTGTGGGCATGGTTTGAGCCGGCCTTTAAACAACTGCCAGGTTGGAGATTTACCCTTCATATTTGTTCTGATTATCAGGAGACAAGTAATGGGAAAGGCCACATCTACCCCTGCAATGAATAATGGATGTGGGAGAATTTACTAAAACTGGAGAGGGAAAAATCTGACGCAGCTGTGCATGGTAGCCAATCAGCCTTCAGGTTTATTTTCAAAGCCTAATTGAACAAACTGAAGTTAGAAGCTGATTGGCTATCATGCACAACTGCACCAGATTCTGAGTGCTCCAGTATTAGTAAATCTCCCCCATGGTGTTTCCATTCCTGGTCCAGAGACTTTCGAGAAAGATGCCCTGCGGCTCCCAGTAGGCTGCCCAACTAAGATTTTGGAGGTGTTGGTAAAGCTAAGCAAGAGACTTGGTTGTTTGCTATTGGGGTAGTCTTCAAAGGGTAACTGTACCAAAAGCTGTTAAACTTGAAGGGCAAGCGGGGAAGGGGTTAACTGCTGGGTGAACTTTAGACTCAGCTAAATCTGTAGTGTGTGTATGCAAAATGCAAGATAATTCAGTTGATTGGGCATATACAGTATTTTATGTAAGAAGTACGTTAGCTTGACTAATCCACAAAGTTTAAATTATTGTTTCGGTTGTTGATTTTTTTTTCTTTCGGCGCAATAGAAACTTCCATGAGATAAGATAAGCCAGGGTGGCTATCATATTATTATGCTTCTACAGTTATAGGCAAAATTTGATGTTACTGAGTAGACTAGGTTTATTTTATGCAAGCACTGTAATTCTAAACTAATATATAAATTATTTACAGGAGTCTGGCAGACATTTTAACACGCAACATGACACGCTTATAAATGCTCTTCTGGGGTAATGCAAGGTGACAGGTTTAGATTCAGTAGCATTGTGCACTTTATGTCAGGATACTTTAGACCTTATCTGCTGTCCCCAAATTACTTCTCTCTACTGGCTTTAATAACCAAACCAACCTAACCAAAAAACTTAAATATTGTAATTTTGCTTAACTGCTTTTAATAACATTCAGTGACATAGATTTCATCTATTTTAGATGATCAGAATAGAAACTGCAGCATTTAAAAGCAAAGTGGTACTTTATATAGAAAAGTAGTTGAAATGAACGCTTCTCGGAGGCGTTTCTTACTTTGCATGTTATATAAATGGCAGTTCACTTTCTGTACAGGGGTGGATTACACTAAGTTAGTAATGGCACTTTTACAAATGAAACTTTTTACAGGTTAAGGCCATATGCACAGAGAAATTTGCAGGCATAAAATATGCCTAGGGTAAAATTCCTGGAATTTTTCCCCTGCCTGGGAAAGTGACAGGTGGAGTATACAGCTGACCATAGAAGTAAATGGCTGTATGCCCCTGTACTCATGTAAAAGGCTAATGCTTCTGTGCATCAACCTTTATCTGCATATATGTGTATCATGTATTTTCGGAAACATGAAATTTCCATGTTCAGAAAATGCGTGAAGATATGCACATAAACAAATCAAAGATTTGCTGCTTTTTTTAGGCCCTGCTCTAGAGTACAAATCTAAATGCCACAATATGCTTGGACACATACCAGGGAAATTATGCCATTATAATGATGTGTGCCACATTAAAGTGGAAGTCCAGGGTAAACTTAATCTTAAATCTGCTACCAGCCACATTCTATTTCCTATTCTAACTAACCTTTAGAGGAAAAACTCTTAATTTATTTTAATTAATTATTACCATGGCGCTCCCGTCAAGTTAGATGATAAGCTCCAAGCACCGGCTTCTGGAGAAGAGACGGCAGACAATGGATGTCCCACAGTAAGTCTGTGAGTGATGTCACCACCCAGGCATTGTCACTGCTCCCTCCTCTCCCCTGAAGCTGGGGAGCTCACGTTATCAGACCAAAGCGCCCTGAGAACAGGTAAGTATAGACAGCTTCTACAGGCTATTTAATATAGGCGTTAGAAGGGGTGTGGGAGCAGATTTAGAGTTAGACCTAACTTCCACTTTAACTAAGCAGACCTTTTTCAGATCTGTCTGCACCACCCATGCCAGTTTCCATTTTATAGGAAGATAGAAACTAGCACATGTCTGGACCTAATTAACAGAGGGAATGTGGCAGTTTTCCATATAGGAAACTGCCACAGCTTCCCGCAAGGAGTGAAGCACTCTGCCCGTGCAGTGATTACACTACACAAGCAGAACCTGCAGAGTGAACAACTCTTTTTTTCCCCCCGCCTCTAAGCTGAACATGGGGTGGGGGAAGTAGCAGAGAGACTGGAGCTCCACGTCACGTCTAATGTTCTCTGCACTATGTGCTGTATCTGTCAAAGCCAGAGAACCGATTTCTCTTAATTAACAAAGAGGCTTGTGCCCCATTTTTTATATTTAGAAGAGGGGTGCAAATATTGTGGTTGCAGCACTCCTTGTTAATTCCATACATAGGTTGAAATAGAGCTGTGTCGCTTTTGTTTTCTGTCAGTGTGTGCCTATATATTTTTTAAGGTATGCTATGTGAGTGACCATGAAGCAAATATAAAGTAGGCGTTATCCCAATTTGGCTGCAAAAGTGGAAATTCACTTGAAGCTGAAATGTCAGGCTAAGAGAAAGTAAGTAAATTTAAAATAGGGAGCAAATATACATCTTTAACCGGTAACTCAACTTAAATATAATCATTTAGGATAGAATGTTAAGATTCACCTCTGACTGGTAATCTATATGAAAAATCTGTTCAGGGCAATAAGGACGAGAAGGTACAAGTCACTGCTTTATTTTTATGCAATATTTCATTTTTACCTCACTAAAACAACAGAAAAGTATTTTCTCAATGTTTATTTTTAATCTTAAAGTGGTTGTAAAGTCAGAAGGTTTTTTTATATTAATGCATTCTATACATTAATGTAAAAACCTTCAGTGTGCAGTAGCCCCCCTCAGTCCCCTAAATACTTACTTGAGCCCATCTCAAGCCAGCGATGTTGCAGGAGAGTTTCGGCTGCCCAGGACTCTCCCTCCACATTGGCTGAGACAGCAGCGTGGCACCATTGGCTCCCACTTTAAATCAAAGTCAGTGAGCCCATGAGGAGAGAGAGGGGGTGGGGCCAAACCACGGCTCCGTGTCTGAATGGACACACAGAGCAGCGGCTCGGCTCAAGTGCAACTTGCTATGGGGGCACTTGGCAGGAGGGAGGGACCTGGGAAGAGGAGGAGCTGGGCTGCTCTGTACAGGTAAGTATAACATGTTTGTTATTTCTAAAAGAAAAAAAACTGAGACTTTAGTATCACTTTAAGCATAATAATTAATTTATAATTTCTTTGAGTTTGTTCACACCAGGTAAGTTTGGACATCCTTGCCTAGCACAGTCCCAATGAAAGACAGGGCAAAAAGTTCCCTTTGTCAGATCTGTTTGCAACACTGCGCAGTATATGCGGCACTTTTATCACTTCCAAGTGCAATTTCAGTGCTCTTTCAAGTGCACTTGCAGTGGAGTTGTAGTGCAAAGTGGATTTGCCTTTAGTAAATAACCCCCATTGTGTCATTCCAATAAAGTTTACAAAACAAACATAAACAGTGCGATGCACCGCTGTCATCACACCATACATGGGTGCTGGTGTAAATGGGCCTGTAAAAATAGCCTCTGTGTAACAGTAAGGTGACATGGATAAAAAGTAGCAAGCAAGAAAGAACTGGCGTACAGTATACCGAATCTCACTCATAGCTTCATGTATTTGGCATGCATCCCCATGGTTCTTTTATACCTTCTCACGTATGTTTGTGCTTTTAGTTTTTGCTCCAAGTGCAGTTGAATCAATGTTTAAAAATACAAGCACACCTACACAGCCTGTGTGCTTGAATAAGGTTAATTATATGAAATTAGATATGTAAAAGCAATTCATAACACACTTACAGCCAGATTACTTGAGCAGGAAACAGCTAATCAGGCCTAATCCTTCTCCGCAGGGGGGTGGTAGTAGAGATCAGAGCTCTTTCTGTGCCAGAGTCTATGGCATGCGCCCAAGAGACCACTGCGGTTGTATACAGTGGTGCTTGGAGAGTCACTGCAATATTTATTATACTACCCGTGGTGATGATTGTGCAATAAAAGTGAACCTGTCACATAAAAAAAAAAAGATAAAACACATTGGAGTATCTGTATGATAGGGACCATGAAGTGCCATAAAATACTGGTGGTTAGTTAAAATTCCTCTGCTGAGCCCTCTAGGACCCCTGACTAGGCATGTGCAATTCGTTTCATTCCGAATTCATTTTTTAACGAATTTCAACAAATTCGTTAATTCGGCAATATTCGAATTAAGGAAAACCCGTTTAACGAATTTTTCCAGAATATTCGTAAATTCGATAAAGTTGGACATTCGTAAATTCGGGCATTCGTACATTCGCAATTTACGAATGTACATTCGTACATTAGTAAATTAGTGAATTCGTAAATTTGTAAATTCGGAAATCTGAAATAATAGTTAACTAATAATAACTTAACTATTAGGAATTACTAGTAACTTTTAAATGATAGGTATTGTAATTTCCTTTCAAATTTGGCTGTTAGTGAACGTAATACATACAAATTTATCCAAAGTTATGAATGATCCGAAAAAACGGAATGGAATGGAACGTAATGAATTAATAATAATAAATAACAATAATAATAACAACGTTTTATTATTATTATTTATTATTAATTTGTTCCGTTCCATTTGTTTAGATGCAGCATTTGTTTTGGATAATTTGTAACTTCGGATAAATTCGTATTTGTTACGTTCACTGACAGTCAAATTTGAAAGGAAATTACAATACCTATAATTTAATAGTTATTATTTCAGATTTTTGAATTTTCGGGTTTTTGGATTTTCAAACTTAGAATTTACAAAATTTCCGAATTTTCTAATTTACAAATGTACGATTTTACGAATGTATGAATTTACGAATGTACAAATGTAAAATGTACGAATAAACGAATGTACGAATGTATGAATGAACGAATGTTTGAATTTACGAATGTACGAATGCACGAATAAACGCATTTACGAATGAACGAATTTATGAATCGCGATCATAACGAATGACCCGAAAAACGAAAAAAATAATAAACGAATGAAACGAAAACGAAAATGAACGAATTTTTTTGGCTGTGCACATGTCTACCCCTGACCTAGGTGCATACAGTCTGCAAATATGGTCAGGTTCACAATGGATTAAGACATTACCCATCCTCATCCTGGAATGCAGTGTAAGCCCTGGTCATTAAGGAGTCCTGGTAGTGTATCTGAGCTGTAGTCAAGATTTGTTTACTACGTATGCCCAGAGTTGGGGATGCATAGTAGTGAAATGCTTACAAACCAGAGGCATCTACCATCACATTACAGTTGCACCAGTTAGAAAGTATTTATTTGAAGGTACTTTGCTTCCTTTAAACCCAGTCACGTGGCACTTTCCATTTTAGAATTCATGTTGTAGGCATGACTGCCCCATGGCCATATACCCTATATTTGCTGGCATCCTTATTTTCTGAATGACACTGAAACTAAACCCATGAAAAATCATCCCAGTGTTTCCAAAGCCCCTGACTTTCTGATTATAGCACAACTGCAGGACAGTAACAGTTTATTTGGATTTTAATAGACGGCAGTCAGATCTGTAAAATTTGGAATGGGAGGTGCTCATTTATTCCAAAGTCACCTAATCCGTTCCATTTTTATGTTTATATTTATGATGGGCTCTTAGATTTACATACTGGGGTTTTTTTACCCCATTTTCAGTACACTATTACACTAGTGATTGTTAGACAGCCGCTGCGTTCTTAACAACCATGACTCATTTGCTGTCAGTGAGATTCCACAGCGGGCCTCCCTCCCCCAAAGCTGGTAGCTGGTATAGTTTAGGAGGTGGAGGGGGGGGTGCTCACTTGTCCCAACCCTTTCCTGACCTGCCAAGCTGCATGCTCGGATAAGGGTCTGGTATGGATTTTTGGGGGGATCCCTCACCATTTTTTTTTTTTAATTTTAGCGTGGGGTTCCCCTTAAAATCCATACCAGGCCTAAGGGTCTGGTCTGGATTTTGTGGGGGACCACACACCATTTTTTATTTTACATTTTGGCGTGTTTTTTTTCTTTTCTTTTTTTTCTTTTTTTTTAACCAACACTTGTTTTCTTCACATTCTGCTGACAGCGGAGAATCCTGCTGACAGCAGATAAATCATGTTTGTTAAAGAAGCGGTGACTGCCCACTCCTCAACAACCGGCTCTTCGTGTTACTGAACCTAGTAATATGAAAAAAGTTCCTCTTTGGCCAAAGTACAGCAGCCAGTCAAATTTCATCTTTATTGATTAGGCTGCAGTCAGGAGAAATCAGCTGTAGCCAATCAGAAATCATGTCAACTGTTCTGACAACAGGTGCTCATTCTCTTTGCACATATTACACTGTTTACTTATAAGGTTGTTATTATAGGCTCAGTGCCATTAAGAAATGACTTTGCCACACGTGAGGGTTGTTGTTTTTTTTTATCAGCTGCTATTCTTGTAAACAGCTCAGTAGATTTAGCTACAGAGATTCCCACTTTAATAAAGAAGCGTCTGGCTGCAGAGATCCCCCGTGTGACAGCTCTTTATTAGGGCAGGTGTCACTCAGCAGGAAATCCTGGTTATCCTTTCAGTGTGTGCGTGTGTGCGAGGCTCCTGTGTTTTTTTTTTTACCCTGGTACATGAGTGCCTGAAAAATCCCCAAGGGTGCCAGGACGGCTTCATGGTCTCTGCACGGTGCCCCCTCTATGTCTGCCTGGATATTTATCACCTTCTGGATCACATTTTCCACTCGGCAATAACGCTGCCCTCCTCATGGCCTTCCTCTGGGATTCATCCGGAGCCCCCGGCCCCCGCCTGTCACCCAGAACCAAGATGAGACTCAGGTTTTTAAAGTCCTACAGGTAATACTCGTTAACTGTCTATAGTATAGCTTGACCTTGTGAACAACATCTTTTTGCTTGTATTTAGTGATTAGTTTAAGTATGTGCTTTTATCCATAGAGGACCCATTATTAAATCACTAAGCCCCTTATTATTACCTTCTGGCATTGTGTAAAAAAACTGCCTTGCAAACATTAGCAGAACGATAAGTATATTTAAATGCTCGTCACTTACGCCATGTCTGTACCATATGGATTAGTCTATAGTAAACTGAATGGCTTATAACTACACGAGTCAGCCATAGTAAATCAATCTACCTTGTGTACGCTCCAACAGGAACTGATGGATCCTGAGGATTACAGGAAAATATTTTGTTGTCTATAGCAGTGGTGTTAGAACTGTGGCCCGTGGGCTGAATGCGGCCCTTGGCTTTCCTTTATTTGGCCCTTGGGGTACTATTCCTCCCACTGACACCAAGAAAGAGCTCACCATTCCTTCCTCTCACACCAACAATGGGGAACCATTCCTCTCACTGACATCAACAATGGGGCATTTTTTCTTCCACTGACACCAATGATGGGCTACTATCCCCCCCACTAATACCAATGATGGGTCACTATTGCTCTTTCAGGCTATGTTATTTTTTTTTTAACTCCCGCTGACACTGGAGCATGTTCTACTCCCACTGGCCACTCCGGCCCCCCTAAAGTCTGAAGGACTGTAAACTGGCCCTTTGTTTAGAAAGTTTGGAGACCCCTGGTCTATAGTAACCAGCATGAGCTTGCACTCTATATGCTCTGGGACAGAAAAAAATGGAATCTGGTTCCTGTCATTTATGTTCTGGTCATTTAGAAAAGCAAGGGACCGGTAAATTACATATTTACCCGCCCCTTCCCCCATTTCCCATTCTGAAACATCCTCCGCTGGAGCCGGGGGGAGAGGAACGGAGAGAAGCCAGCACTACTGTGGGAGGGGGGAGGTACAATTGGGGTATGCCCATGCACACCTAGCACATCCCCTACCTACGCCTTTGATTAAAGGAGATTTTGCAAGTAAGCTTCTATTGGATTGTGAAATATAACAATATAACTAGTGTTTGAATTTCTGATGTTATAAAAAATTAATGTGTATGCTGTGACCATAGACTTCCTTTATTCTCTCCAGCAACATTCGGCAGGCATGGGTACCTTGCAAAGTTTGCCAAATGCCTCATTTCAAGTCAAAAACAGCCAACCCCAAGTGTGTCTTAGACGCTTGCAGTGTGCACGGGAAAAGTTTGGTTTTTAATGATTTTTTACCCAAAAAATAGGTTCCGATAACACTTCAAAAACCCCTTAAAAAAATATGTATACAAAATGTAAATAAAAATTGCACTAGTTCTATAGTGCATTTCACAAGCATTTTAAAAGGCTTTCCTTTTAACGCTCTTGTGAACTTATCCCAAATGTAATAGCTACTGAAAGGGTTTTCAAGTTAAAAAAATAAAAGTAAATCCTAGTCGCTTCTGACCGTTACATGCAGTAAATTCCTGTTATCAATTTTGGCAATTCAGGGTAAACTTATGGTAAAACCATGTTTAACCACTTAAGGACCAGGCCTCTTTTTTAGATGTGTTGTTTACAAGTTAAAAATAGTTTTTATTTGCTAGAAAATTACTTAGAACCCCCAAACATTACACATTTTTTTCCCTAACACGCTAGAGAATAAAATGGTGGTCGTTGCAATACTTTCTTTCACACCGTATTTGCGCAGCGGTCTTACCAGCGCACTTTTTTTTGAAAAAATACACTTTTTTGAATTAAAAAAAAGACAAAAGTAAATTTTTTTTTTTTTTTTTTTTATATTGTGAAAGATAATGTTACGCCGAGTAAATTGATGCCCAACATGTCACGCTTCAAAATTGCGCGGAATGGCAACAAACTTTACCCTTAAAAATCTCCATAAGCGACATTTAAAAAATTCTACAGGGTGCATGTTTTGCGTTACAGAGGAGGTCCAGAGCTAGAATTGTTGCTCTCGCTCTACCGATCGCAGCGATACCTCACATGTATGGTTTGAACACCGTTTTTATATGCGGGCGCTGCTCGCGTATGCGTTCGCATCTGCACGCGAGCTTGGCGGGACAGGGTGCGTTTAAATTTTTTTTTTATCTTATTTTTTTACCTTTTATTTTTTATTACAACAGTCAACAATTTCCCACAACGCTTTTAATTAATAAATACTTTAAAACTGTAAACAAAATCAGCCAAAACCAATGGGGCGTTCTTCAAATATCCCTCTGTTGACTGTCAAAGACCCCCTCAGCCTCCTGCTTAAATATGGGTCCTAGGAAATTCTTGAATGTTCTGGGGGTTCAGGTGACACTAAATGACCTATCACAATGAATACTTTAGGAACAGCTACAATATGGCTGGTTAAGTCCCTAACTGCCTTTTTATGTCCCTTACGGATCCCTGGTATTGAACTCTCCCTAGTTTGGAAACCTCCTTTAAAGCTTGGGGGTTTGGATGTTACCATATTCCACAATATAAAATAGTTCAGAAAATAGATAAAAAATAACACAGGGAGAGTGGGGGTGTTTGTCCAAGGTATGCAGGCCTGGAAATTAATGCTTAGAGATCTCACCACCAGTCATTAAAGGGATGTAAGAAATGCTTAGAACTCTGAAGAATCTATTTAAAGCTAAAATATCAATTTTAGTGGACTGTCACCATTCTTGGCAAAAGCAGGCCCCCTTCTTCAGGTACTTACCTTCCATGATCGGCCAATCGCTAGGTTTGAGTACAGTCACATTGGAGGTGGGGGGGGGGGGGGGTGGCTCCAGCAGTTGAACAGCATGGAGAGAAAGCAAGAAGGTAAGTAGAGGAGGGGGCCTGTTAATGTGACCTGATTGGGAAAGGGACAGGCTCACTTTAAGTTTTAGAACCTTTCTAGTAAAGCATTAATGTTCATCATGCATGCTTCATTATCCAAATATCCATCATTTACACTAGTTGTGTAGCCCAGTGGTAGAACAAAGATGTGCATAGCATCCATCACTCGTGTGTAGTAGGATATATACTTTTGACTTTTTGAAGCATGTGTTGTATTTTTCTGTTATATAGCTGTAATTGTGTGTACAGTTCACTCAAGCCTTCTTCAGGAACCGGGTAAGAACATTTTTGTTTGTACTCCATCGTATTGTTTACCCATTCTGACATGCAGAAGTGGTTTGTGTAGTTCATTGTGGACATTTTGTTGTTAGTTTTTGTAAGCATAAAAACTATTAGTCAGTGGCTTATGCTTTGCTTTTATTACACAATTGGGCCAATTCAGTGCAGACTTCCTAATTCATCAGTGCTGAATAAATTATAATTCACATTGCTAAAGTTAGACCAGTACAAGATGAGTTCTGAGTGCTTTCTTTGAGTTGACATAGACTATATTACCAAAAGTATTGGGACAGCTTAGTCCGTAGGGTTCAATATTAAGTTGGCCCACCCTTTGCAGCTACA
Source organism: Aquarana catesbeiana (assembly GCF_042186555.1). Taxonomy (NCBI): domain Eukaryota; kingdom Metazoa; phylum Chordata; class Amphibia; order Anura; family Ranidae; genus Aquarana; species Aquarana catesbeiana. The sequence continues at coordinate 113,497,143 of NC_133324.1, read as the reverse complement.
ACAGCTTCAACTCTTCTGGGAAGACTGTCCACAAGGTTTAGGAGTGTGTCTATGGGAATGTTTGACCATTCTTCCAGAAGCGCATTTATGAGGTCAGGCACTGATGTTGGACAAGAAGGCCTGACTCGCTGTCTCCGCTCTAAATCATCCCAAAGATGTTCTATTGGGTTTAGGTCAGGACCAGTCAAGTTCCTCCACCCCAAACTCGCTCATCCAAGTCTTTATGGACCTTTTTAATGCACTGGTGAGCAGTCATGTTGGAACAGGAAGGGGCCATCCCTAAACTATTACCACAAATTTGGGAGCATGAAATTGTCCAAAATGTCTTGGTATGCTGACACTTTAAGAGATTAAGAGTTCCCTTCACTGGAGCTAAGGGGCCGAGCCCAACCCCTGAAAAACAACACCACACCATATTCCTCCCTCCACTAAATAATTTGGACCAGTGCACAAAGCAAGGTCCACAAAGACATGGATGAGCGAGTTTAGGGTGGAGAAACTTGACTGGCCTGCACAGAGTCCTGACCTCAACCTGATAGAACACCTTTGGAATGAATTAGACTCAGTGTTAGCAAATAGCTCATGGCAACAGTCAGACTTCAGTTTAGTGTTTTCATTGCAGTAAAACATTTCTGATTAATTGCTCTGGGTATTTTATTTTTTTCATTTTGCAGAAAGTATATCTTTAGTCAAACAATAAAAAAAGATATGTCGTTCATCAAAAATAGTAAATGTCAGTGCACTGAGAATTGATCCGACAGTGCGGTCGGCTGGTCACAGAGGCAATGAGACACAAAGATAGTCTCTGATTGCTCTATGGCCTTGGAGGACCGGTGCAACGTCATGAAGTCACTTCCTGTCCAGGGCAGAAGCAAAAAAAAAAATTGGGGGGGATCTTTTGCTTTTAACCGCTTGCCGACTGCCTCACGCAGATATACTGCGGCAGAAGGGCTCGTACAGGCAAAACCACGTACCTGTACGTTGCCCTTTAAGAGGCGGCCAGTGGGCGTGCACGTCCCACGGCAAACTCTGTGAGTCGGGTCGCGGGTCCCGCAGACTCGATCACCGCGGGGATACCCGTGATCGCCTCACGGGGAGGAAGAACGAGGAGATGCTGATGTAAACAGCATCTCCCCGTTCTGCCTAGTGACAGTGTCACTCGATCTTTGCTCCCTGTCATCGGAGCAGAGATCAGTGACTTGTAACATGTAGCCACCCCCCTCACAGTTAGAAACACGCCCCTAGGACACACTTAAGCCCTACACTGCCACCTAGTTGTTAACCCCTTCACTGCCAGTGTCATTTACACAGTAATCAGTGCATTTTTATAGCACTGATTGCTGTATAAATGACAGTGGTACCAAAAATGTGTCAAAAATGTCCATTGTATCCGCCATAATGTCGCAGTCACAATAAAAATTGCTGATCGCCGCCATTAAAAAAAAAAAAAATTATTAATAAAAATGCCATAAAACTATCCCCTATTTTGTAAACGCTATAACTTTTGCGCAAACCAATCAATAATCGCTTATTGCGGTTTTTTTTACCAAAAATATGTAGAAGAATACGCATCGGCCTAAACTGAGGAAAAAAATTGTTGCGCTTAAAAAAGTCCTGCTAGCAGCATCTCTTGGAGCAGTGCGGCTATACCGCCGTGGGTGGTTTTAACCCTTTTGAGGCTGGTTTCTAACCCTTTCTCGGCCGCTAGCGAGGTAAAAGCGCCACGCTAATGGCCGAATAGCGCCGCAAAATTGACGGTAAAAATAGCGGCGCTTTACCGCCGACGCACCCACCGCCCCAGTGTGAAAGGGGCCTTATTCTGAATAAATCCATGTGTGTTTCTCTGTGCATCTGTTCTGAGTTGGTCTAGTGGGAGTGGTTTCATAATTAACTGTCAGGTGTAAAGCTACAGGGCACTAATGAGGAAATCTGCTGGGCTTGCATCCCTTTAGATGGGCTCCTATTGAAAGTATCTCTCAAAAAATGACATTTCTGTTGCAAGGGATGCCTAAAATCTGACATGTATCTTAGGCAGACTTCTAGGAAAATTGGTGAGCCAATCACACAAGCAGGAAATTATGTTTCTGGGGAGTGATCAGTACACACTCTGCAATGTATTCTCATAAAATTACATTAGCTGCAGATTGAAAAGTAAAGATAATTTTAAATAACATTCAATTACAAAATGATTACTGTTACAATCATATGCGCTACATTATTATCGGTATCGCCGCAAATGTTGGAGCAAATGTTGGAGCAAGCACAATAGTTCTAGCACTTGATCTTCTTTGTAACTCTAAACTGGTTACCTGTGTAAAAATTGAAGGCTTCACCTATGAAGTTTTTTAAGTACCATACTTTGTAGCCATTCCACGAGCATGCTTTATTTTAAAGCATGACATGTTGGGTATCTATTTACTCAGTGTAACATCATCTTTCATATTTTACAAAAAAATGCGGTACAGATTGTGTTTTTATTTATTTTATTTTTTTTATTCATTAAAGTGTATTTTTTCCAAAAAAATTGTGTTTAAAAAAACCCGCTGTGCAAATACCTATGGCGTAAAAACTTGCAATAATCGCCATTTTATTCCATAGAATCGCTGCTAAAAATATATATATAATGTTTGGGGGTTATAAGTAATTTTCTAGCAAAAAATACTGATTTAAACTTGTAAACAAAAATTGCCAGAAAAAGCTTGGTTTCAACACCAAGTTCACTATATGGACCACTTATGTATTTATACATGTTGATTATATCTCCCCTTAATCTCCTCTTCTCAAGAGAGAATAAATTCAGTTACTCTAATCCTTCATAGCTGAGCTCCTCCATGCCTCTTAACAGTTTGGTTGCTTTTCTCTGCGCTTTCTCAAGAGATTCCTACTTCACTTGCAGGGCTTCTGGAACACATGGGGAAGCTAAACCTGGCCAAAAGACTTCCCAAGGCCACTCCAATTGAAATTCCTTACTATGATCAAATATTTCAATGTATTCTGGAACATGTAGCTTCCTAGATTATTTACAGGGCTTCTGGAACACACAAAGCTAAACCTGACCAAAATACTTCCTAGGGCCCCTCCCATTGAAATGCTCCACTCTGAACAAATTGCTATATGAATACTAGGAGGTGTACCTTCCTAGATCCTTTGCAGGGCAACTACAACACACGAGGATGCTAAACCTAGACAAAGGACTTCCCAGGGCCCCTCCCATTGAAATGGCACACAATGACCAAATGCCTCAATGAATTCTGGGAGGTGTAGCTTCCCAGTTCACGTGTAGGGCCTCAGGAACTCAGACTCGGGCACTGGGAGTACTAGAGGCAAGTTTAGCTGGTGAGACTTTAGAAACAATTATAAGGGTGAGGAACATTGGTGTTATCACAGTGGTTCTCAACTCCAGTCCTCGGGACCCACCAACAGGCCAGGTTTGCAAGATAGCTGAAATACATCACAGGTGATATCACTTGATGCTCAGTGATTGCAGTATTCTATTCTGCATCTCCCCAAGGTAATACTTAAAATCTGGCCTGTTGGTGGGTCCCGAGGACTGGAGTTGAGAACCACTGTGTTATCATATACAGTATCTCACACAAGTGAGATCACCCCTCACATTTTTGTGAATATTTTATTATATCTTTTCATGTGACAACACTGAAGATATTACAATTTGCTACAATGTAAAGTAGTGAGTGTACAGCTTGTATAACAGGGTAAATTTTCTGTCCCTTCAAAATAACTCAACATAGCCATTAATGTCAAAACCGCTGGCAACAAAAGTGAGTACACCCCTAAGTGAAAATGTCCAAATTGTCCATATTTTGTGTGGCCACCATTATTTTCCAGCATTGCCTTAACCCTCTTGAGCATGGAGTTCACCAGAGCTTCACGGGTTGCCACTGGTGTCCTCTTCCACTCCTCCATGACGACATCACGGAGCTGGTGGATGTTAGAGACCTTGCGCTCCTCCACCTTCCGTTTGAGTATACCCCACAGTTGCTCAACAGGGTTTCGGTCTGGAGACATGCTTGGCCATTCCACCACCTTTACCCTCAGCTTCTTTAGCAAGGCAGAGGTCGTCTTGGAGGTGTGTTTGGGGTCGTCATGTTGGAATACTACCCTGCGTCCCAGTCTCCGAAGGGAGGGGATCATGCTCTGCTTCAGTATGTCACAGTACATGTTGGCATTCATGGTTCCCTCAATGAACTGTAGCTCCCCAGTGTCGGCAGCACTCATGCAGCCCCAGACCATGACACTCCCACCACCATGCTTGACTGTAGGCAAGACACACTTGTCTTTGTACTCCTCACCTGGTTGTCCCACACATGCTTGACACCATCTAAACCAAATAAGTTTATCTTGGTCTCATCAGACCACAGGAGATAGTTACACACATATATATAGTTACATATATAGTTGCATAGTAGGTGAGGGTGAAAAAAGACACAAGTCCATCAAGTACAACCTATGTGTGTGATTATATGTCAGTATTACATTGTATAGCCCTGTATGTTGTGCTTGATCAGGTGCTTAACTAATAGTTTTTTGAAACTATCGATGCTTCCCGCTGATGCCACCGCCTGTGGAAGGGAATTTCACATCCTTGCCGCTCTTACAATAAAGAACTCTCTACGCAGTTGAAGGTTAAACCTCTTTTCTTCTAATTTTAATGAGTGGCCGCGTGTCTTGTTAAACTCCCTTCCGCAAAAAAGTTTTATCCCTATTGTGGGGTCACCAGTACGGTATTTGTAAATTGAAATCGTATCCCCTCTCTAAGTTAAGAGCTCACAACCTTTCCTCATAACTTATATCCTCCAGACCCTTTATTAGCTTTGTTGCCCTTCTTTGTTCTCGCTCCATTTCCAGTACATCCTTCCTGAGGACTGGTGCCCAGAACTGGGCAGCATATTCTAGGTGCGGCCGGACCAGAGTTTTATCTCTGGAGTTGATCCCCTTTTAATGCATGCCAATATTCTGTTTGATTTGTTAGCAGCAGCTTGGCATTTCATGCCATTACTGAGCCTATCATCTAGTAGGACCCCCAGGTTTTTCATCCTAGATTCCCCCAGAGGTTCTCCCCCCCAGTGTATAGATTGCATTAATATTTTTGCCACCCAAATGCATTAGTTTACATTTTTCTACATTAAACCTCATTTGCCATGTAGTCGCCCACCCCATTAATTTGTTCAGATCTTTTTGCAAGGTTTCCACATCCTGCGGAGAAGTTATTGCCCTGATTAGCTTTGTATTGTCCACAAGTACAGAGATTGAACTGTTTATCCCATCCTCGAGTTCGTTTATAAACAAATTAAATAGGATTGGCCCCAGCACAGAACCATAGGGGACCCTACTACCCACCCCTACTTCCCATTTATCACCACCCTCTGAACTCGCCCTTGTAGCAATTTTTCAGTCCATGTACTCACCCTATGGTCTATGCCAACGGACCTTATTTTGTACAGTAAACGTTTATGGGGAACTGTGTCAAATGCTTTTGCAAAATCCAGATACAGCACGTCTACGGGCCTTCCTTTATCTAGATGGTAACTCACCTCCTCATAGAAGGTTAATAGAATGGTTTGGTAAGAACGATTCTTCATGAATCCATGCTGATTACTGCTAATGATACTGTTCTCATTACTAAAATCTTATATATAGTCCCTTATCATCCACTCCAAGAGTTTGCAAACTATTGGTTCCAGTAATCCATGTCCTTAGTCTGCTTGTCTTCAGCAAACTGTTTGCGGGCTTCCTTGCGGGCCTTCTGGGACGACAGCCATCCACACCAATTTGATGCAGTGTGCGGCGTATGGTCTGAGCACTGACAGGCTGACCCCCCTACACCTTCAACCTCTGCAGCAATGCTGGCAGCACTCATATGTCTATTTCCCAAAGACCTCTAGATATGATGCTGAGCACATGCACTCAACTTCTTTGGTCGAACATGGCGAGGCCTGTTCTTAATGGAACCGTCCTGTTAAACTGCTGTATGGTTTTGGCCACCGTGCTGCAGCCCAGTTTCAGGGTCTTGGCAATCTCCTTATAGCCTAGGCCATCTTTATGTAGAGCAACAATTATTTTTCTCAGATCCTCAGAGAGTACTTTGCCATGAGGTGCCATGTTGAACTTCCAGTGACATTATCACTTAGGGGTGTACTCACTTTTGTTACCAGCGGTTTAGACATTAATGGCTGTGTGTTGAGTTATTTTGAGGGGACAGCAAATTTACACTGTTATACAAGATGTACACTCACTACTTTACATTGTAGCAAAGTGTCATTTCTTTAGTGTTGTCACATGAAAAGATATAATAAAATATTTACAAAAATGTGAGGGGTGTACTCACTTCTGTGAGATACTGTATGTGGAGCATTGGTGAACTGTTGACATTCTTTTATATAGAAACTTAGATCTCATTAAATTTTTAAGAACCACAGGTGTAACTGAATGAAATTCCACATAATGACATAAAGTCAACAATGCTTTCTTTGTTTTTTTCATACATTCATAAAGTAACCATTGTGTCTAATAGGTGATGGCTTTATTCTGCTTGTTGCCACAGGGGAATCCTATATAAAGCTGTGGATTACAGCTGAGTTGTTCTGTAGTTTCTGTCTAGCTATATACTTAAAAGACCTAGACAGGAGGGTGGGACTTTGAATGAGGCGCGAGGTGTGTAGGGCCAGGCGCCTCCATCCCCAATAATTTGGACAAGGAACAAAAAAGGTGGGACTTTAAATGAAACATGCACTCCAGGAGACAACACCGCCACAATGAATATGGCAGGTACCCAAAAATAGAGCAGAACCAAAGACGTTAAGTAGAAGCATCACATGACATCGATTGGCATAAAATGATTTAATAATATAAGATTGTAGAAAAGGTACACATTGTAACATGGTCCATATTGGTACTAAAGACAACCTGGATCTAAGAGAGCCGAGTCTTACATCATACATAAAATGTATCATAAATACAAAAATAATTTTATATTGTAAACATTATATATTGTAAACATTGTAGAAAGCAGTTTCATAGATAACAGGTCTCAATAACAATCCATTATATTCTTAGTTGGTAAAAAATATATCCAGTTTAAATGTAGAGTAGAAATAAAGATAAAAGCTGATGCAATTATAGACAACGGGGGGGCCAAGTAATGGCTCGTACTCCCATAGTAGAACAACTTAATTGGTTCATGCCATAAATAATGTAGATAGCCAAATTCACTGAGGTGTGTCTCCATAGTAGGTGATTATAGTCATCGTTGATTGGTATGGTCCAATTAGTATGTATATAGTAGTAGGGTAATATGGTATAAACGTAGGGGCATCTATTGGCTCAACGCGTTTCGTGGCGAACGCCACTCTTCAGGAGCAAGTATGAAGTAGGTGTCTATGAGTATTAAAGAACATCCATATTAAAAAACATCTAAAATAATATTGTTGTATATTTAATCTGTGTAAGTGTGGAGGAGGGGAGAAGAGAGAAGAAGCGGGGGGGTAGAGCCCGATTCAATAAGCTACTTACAGGTACTCCTATGAGGTTGGGCATAGGCGTGGAAGGCTGGGGGCCAACCGGCGGAACATCAGCCTGTTGGGAGCTGAGGTGGACTGGCCCAGAGCTCACAGGAGGAGGTCCGAATGCAAACAGCAACCCCCAAGGGGGAATCCCCATGGATGCGGGAATGGGTGTGATGCCAAGTGATAGCCATCTATGAACAAAGGGATAAAAAGTGAATATGTATGTGTGTGTATGTATATGGGATAGTGACTGGTGTGAGTGGTGGTATGTATGTGTATGTATGTATATGGGATGGTGACTGGTGTGAGTGGTGGTAAAAACGTAAATGTATGTGGGGAAGTGACTAATGTGAGTGGTAAAAAAAAAAAAAAAAAAAAAAAAAGGTGTGTTGGTGCAAGTGTATGTCAAAAAGCAAGGATGGATAACAGAGAGTGGGAACAGTGTAAAGTGGTGGGAGGAAGGAACACCGGGGGAAGAAAAGGAGGAGAAAGGAAAGACAAAGGATGGTGAAAAAACCAAGAGAGTTACCTGGGAAAGGTGTGGGCCATGTGAACCGGGAGTGCATGCAAACCATGGGGATGACCAGCGTGTGGGGGCTGGGAATGAAACGGAAGGAAGATATACACTCCAATGTGGTCATGGGTGTCCACCAACGGCACGCTGGCAGCCAATAGGAGGCGATGGCGCCAAACAGCTGAGCAGCGTCAGCTGCCCATTGTCTGACGGTCATCATCTCGTGTAGGATGCTAGATGGAATCGACAGCGGCGGCGCGCCGACGTCACAGAGAGTGACGCAGTGCGCGTCGGCGCTGGAAGCGTGACGTCGATGCGCAATTGGGTGTGCACCCGATCCTCCACGTCACTCAGCGTGAGGAGAGGGGGAAAAAGGGGGGGACCCCAGGAGCGCATCGCAGCTCCCAAGAATAGGCCAAGCAGCCGGCAGGGCCAGACCAGCCCACCTCCCAACCCAACACAATAACAACACAAAGGGACAGCGTGGCTAAGCATACGCAATATGAATAATAGTGAGGAGCAGTAGCATGGTAAGATAGACTCCTCCAGACCGACACCAAAGAAAGAAAACGAGGTAACAGTGTTAAAAGTTGGTTGATGCTTGGATATGGAAGAGGCACCTAAATAAATAAATAAAAATAATGGACAATACCAATATTTAAATAATGTAAAAAGGTAAGGGGTGCATGTTTCCATCCCTTAATGAATACAATATACTTAAAAGACCTAGACAGGAGGGTGGGACTTTGAATGAGGCGCGAGGTGTGTAGGGCCAGGCGCCTCCATCCCCAATAATTTGGACAAGGAACAAAAAAGGTGGGACTTTAAATGAAACATGCACTCCAGGAGACAACACCGCCACCATGAATATGGCAGGTACCCAAAAATAGAGCAGAACCAAAGACGTTAAGTAGAAGCATCACATGACATCGATTGGCATAAAATGATTTAATAATATAAGATTGTAGAAAAGGTACACATTGTAACATGGTCCATATTGGTACTAAAGACAACCTGGATCTAAGAGAGCCGAGTCTTACATCATACATAAAATGTATCATAAATACAAAAATAATTTTATATTGTAAACATTATATATTGTAAACATTGTAGAAAGCAGTTTCATAGATAACAGGTCTCAATAACAATCCATTATATTCTTAGTTGGTAAAAAATATATCCAGTTTAAATGTAGAGTAGAAATAAAGATAAAAGCTGATGCAATTATAGACAACGGGGGGCCAAGTAATGGCTCGTACTCCCATAGTAGAACAACTTAATTGGTTCATGCCATAAATAATGTAGATAGCCAAATTCACTGAGGTGTGTCTCCATAGTAGGTGATTATAGTCATCGTTGATTGGTATGGTCCAATTAGTATGTATATAGTAGTAGGGTAATATGGTATAAACGTAGGGGCATCTATTGGCTCAACGCGTTTCGTGGCGAACGCCACTCTTCAGGAGCAAGTATGAAGTAGGTGTCTATGAGTATTAAAGAACATCCATATTAAAAAACATCTAAAATAATATTGTTGTATATTTAATCTGTGTAAGTGTGGAGGAGGGGAGAAGAGAGAAGAAGCGGGGGGGTAGAGCCCGATTCAATAAGCTACTTACAGGTACTCCTATGAGGTTGGGCATAGGCGTGGAAGGCTGGGGGCCAACCGGCGGAACATCAGCCTGTTGGGAGCTGAGGTGGACTGGCCCAGAGCTCACAGGAGGAGGTCCGAATGCAAACAGCAACCCCCAAGGGGGAATCCCCATGGATGCGGGAATGGGTGTGATGCCAAGTGATAGCCATCTATGAACAAAGGGATAAAAAGTGAATATGTATGTGTGTGTATGTATATGGGATAGTGACTGGTGTGAGTGGTGGTATGTATGTGTATGTATGTATATGGGATGGTGACTGGTGTGAGTGGTGGTAAAAACGTAAATGTATGTGGGGAAGTGACTAATGTGAGTGGTAAAAAAAAAAAAAAAAAAAAAAAAAGGTGTGTTGGTGCAAGTGTATGTCAAAAAGCAAGGATGGATAACAGAGAGTGGGAACAGTGTAAAGTGGTGGGAGGAAGGAACACCGGGGGAAGAAAAGGAGGAGAAAGGAAAGACAAAGGATGGTGAAAAAACCAAGAGAGTTACCTGGGAAAGGTGTGGGCCATGTGAACCGGGAGTGCATGCAAACCATGGGGATGACCAGCGTGTGGGGGCTGGGAATGAAACGGAAGGAAGATATACACTCCAATGTGGTCATGGGTGTCCACCAACGGCACGCTGGCAGCCAATAGGAGGCGATGGCGCCAAACAGCTGAGCAGCGTCAGCTGCCCATTGTCTGACGGTCATCATCTCGTGTAGGATGCTAGATGGAATCGACAGCGGCGGCGCGCCGACGTCACAGAGAGTGACGCAGTGCGCGTCGGCGCTGGAAGCGTGACGTCGATGCGCAATTGGGTGTGCACCCGATCCTCCACGTCACTCAGCGTGAGGAGAGGGGGAAAAAGGGGGGGACCCCAGGAGCTATGTCTAGCTATGTCTATAGTTGATTCGTAGACAAATTTAAATGCTGAAGGGCCCTTTCACACGGGCTGTCCGATCAGGTCCGCCTGTTAGTTTTTTAGGGGGACCTGATCAGACCATCCATTCACCCCTATGTAACGGCGGATGTCAGCGGTGACATGTTCGCCCACACCCGCTGCTATCCAGTCCGATCCTGACCGCCAAATCCAGACGGATGATTGTCCTATTTTCCATCTGTCTGGCGGATCAGATCGGATGAAAACGGAGATGTCATCTGCCTGCTCAGCAGGCATCAGCGGAGCGATCCCCCCCTGAGCAAGTGGAGTCTGTCAAATGGAGGCACCTGTGTAAAAGGGGCCGAAAACCGTTTTAAGCATCGGTAGTTGCTGGAGAAGGTTAAACCACCTGAGTGTTTGTCTGAGTTTCCAAGTCTACACATTTGCTGTGGCCATTATGAGGGGTTCCCACTTTCCACTATCTGTTGGTATTTCTGTTATTTTATATTGTGAAGAATACATACCTCCCAACATTTTGAAATGGGAACGAGGGACACCTATTAGCAAATGTATACAGGTGCAGGGCACACCCCCTGCCACGTCCCCTTAAAGGAGAATTATACAAAAAGATTGATTAGAATTTTTTTTTTAATCACTACTATTCCTTTATACTGGCTTTGGAAATGTACAAATGCAGTCATTTTAAAATTGGATGAAAGGTTTAGCACTGGGAAACACTTTTTTTGAAGATAAAAAGTGCATTTTTTTTTTATACAACTATATAGATCAGACCAAAATGAGGCATAAATAATGATGAAAGAGGGACAGAGGGACTTTGTTCCAAATCAGGGACAGTTGGGGGCTATGAGAATATAACTGGAGGAGTGGGAACATACAAAGTTTAGTGGGAACATTTAAAACTCCCTTGTGGACAGGAAACAAGTGGGGAATTAGGATTGGTAGATGGTTGGATAATCCCTGACATTTTAAAAGCCAGAGGTTGACTCAATCTATAAGTAGAATATCACGTCTGGGTAAACTGCCCCTTAAAGTGTTACTAAACCCACAACAGTACAATCGGTCTGTATATGCAGCAAAGCACCCTTGTTATACTCACTGTGGAACCTAAGGGGTTAATCCTCTGCATTGTGTAAAAACACTGTTTGATCATGTCTTCTCTGATCCTCCCCTTCTTTCACAGTCCCCAAACCATTTCCTGATAGTACAGAGCCTTGAGGGCCAGCTGCACATGCTCAGTTTAATTTCCTTCTTTTATCAGCTGTTGCAGCTAACACAGAGTAACATGTCACACATATGTCTTTTTACATAGAGAGTTTATGAATGGTGTCAGAAGCTCTATCACAGAATGCACATTTCATAAAGAGTTTGTGAGTGATGTCAGTATGCATATTTACTTGACAAAATAAAAGAAACCGTGTTTTTGAATTTTGTAATTTAGACCGATCAAAAAAAAAAGAAATATGTACAGTACATATATACTTATATTTATTTTACAGCACCTAAACTGTATGTTCACTTTAAAGGGGTTGTAAAGGCAGAGGGTTTGCATTAAGATACAAAGCCTTCTGTGTGCAGCAGCTGCCCCAGAACCCCCGAATACTTACCTGAGGTCCCTCTCTGTCCACGAATGTCTCAACTGTCCGAGATTCTCCTTCCTGATTGGCTGAGACACAGCAGCGGTGCCATGGGCTCCCACTGCTGTCAATCAAAGTCAGCTAGCCAATCATGGGAGAGAGGGGGCAGGGCTGGGTCAGGGCTTCATGTCTGAATGGACACACGGAGCTGTGACTCGGCTCAGGTCCCCCCTCCCCCATAGCAAGCTGCTTGCTGTAGGGGCACTTGAAAGGAGGGAGGGGCCAGCGAGGGACCCAAGAAGAGGAGGATCCGGGCTGCTCTGTGCAAATCCACTGCAACAGAGCAGGTAAGTATATAATGTTTGTTACTTTTATAGGAAAAAAATGACTAGACTTTAAAATCACTTTAAAGAACGTTTACATTTCTCATGAGAGTCTCTTGGATTAAAAGCAGAGCTCCGGAGATGTAGGCAGTCCTCGTGCCTTTGAGGACCATTAGAGAAGACTGAGATGTGGCTAATGTATTTCAGGTCGTGCTTACAATGTGTGACCTCATCCCTGGTGTACTTAAAGGGCTAGAAATAAATCATCAACCTCTGTATTAGCTGCTGGTTGGGGACCATTGCACCAAACTAAGGACCATGTCACTGGCTTGGGGTTGAATAGCACAGGGCATCCAGTTATGATTTACAAAGCTACAGCTTTTGGCAAATGATATACAAGCAGTCCCCGAGTTACAAAAATCCAACTTACATCTGACTCGTACTTAAGAACGGAGGCAGCGTCATGACACACTGGTGCCGTAAACTGCCAGGCGGCCATCTTTCTGCTCACCGCATGCTGCCACCTACTGTCCGGTGGACCTGTCAGCAATCCCACATCACTGCATGACCAATTAATAATTTTTTGGCTGGAGTTACACTTAAAAAATGTACCTGTTCCAACTTACATACAGAACAAACCTATAGAAGCTATCATGTTCATAACCCGGGGACTACCTGTACTACAAAATGAATGCATATACAGGTCAAGAACTTCTACCTGTTATACTATTGTGTTAGAATAGAGCACACTTCAGTAGAGGAACTACATTTAAAGGAAACTTTTGCCAAGAGAACAAAGAAGACTGGTTGACTTTGTTTTAGTTGGCGCTGTGTTGTGCTGGTCAGAAGGCTCCGGTACTTTGAGTCACTGACTCAGAATAAGGCTGAGAAAATACATTTAGAGTGAATTCAGAGTTTACTTTATTTAAACCAGTGAATCAAAGTATTGAAGCTGCTAAATTACCATCATAGCCAGGAAATTTCCAGAAGAAGAACTCTCATCATGAGTTATCTTTACTTCAGTGTCAGAAGTCACAGAGCTACATTCCTGGTGTGGATCATGGCAATATACAGTACATTTTAGGGATCATTTATTATAATCAGATCCGTCTCATTGTTTATGAGCCCTTGCCACAACATCAAATTTCAAAAGAATTTATACGTCTGACTTTATAATCCACAATGTGACATGGAGTGTTCAGTGACAATTTATTTTAAGGCTAGTTGTTATGACATGAGTGACCTGTTTACTTGGAATCTCATGACAGCTTGCCCCAACCCTTCTAAATAGAATTGATGAAATATGTGAGTGTAACACACCAGATGAAGCTTACTGAGGCCTATGTAGAGAATTCCATTCAGAAATATTGCTGACTTTTTCTCCAGCCTAGAGTTCAGCTTTAGTGCTCGTTCACATGGTCACACCATTTGCGTTGGGCTGCACTGGGCAGTCTTGCCTAATGCAGTCCCACCACATAGACAAGAAGGTTAGCCTTGGGTCCTTGAGTGCGGTTCACACCGATGTCCTGCAATGGTGTGTGCACTGATAAAAACTAGGACATGCTCCACTTTTTTTCAGCACAGCATGTTGAGATTCACTATACTGCACCACAATGTGCTGTGGTACATAGAGATCAATGTTAATTTGTGACATTTCAGTAAAGTTAAAGAAAAAACACACACACACTGTTTAATTACAACGCATCAGCACTGCTCCCATCTCAGTGTACACCAGTGTCCTTAGGATAACGCAGCCAAAGATTTGAACAAGCTCCTAAAGAAACCCACAGTTCAAGTTGGAGGATGTTGAACAAAGATCTTACATGGGAGTGCTAACTGTCACTTTAGCCATTTGAAGACCAAGCACATTCTGACACTTTTTGTTTACATTTAATAATCAGTATTTATGTTTTTTTTTTTTTTTTTTACTAGAAAATTGCTTAGAACCACCAAACATTATAATTTATAAATAATACATTTTTATAAAAAAATTTTTTAGCACAGGTCCTAGAGAATATGGTGGTCGTTGCAATTTTTTATGGCACACTGTATTTGCGCGGCAGCTTTTCAAATGTAATTTTTTTTAAAAAATACACTTTAACAGTTTCGGCTCTTTCACATTTATCCCTTATGGACCAGAGTAATTTTAAAATTTCTGCTATGAGCCTAGTTATTCGGCGATAATTTTGTCATGCTTTAAAATAGCAACGTAATACATACATTGTTTTTTTAAGGACAAACAAGGCTTTCCTTTTGTAAATATTGTCCCGCAACAATATTTTTTTTGCAATCCTTAGACAATTAAATGGAATAAAACTAAACAAAAGGCATTTTTTTTGAGCAGTGTTGGCTTAAACATAAATAGTGTTACTGCACATAAAAAAGTGATTTTTGTTCTGTAATTTGTCCTGTTTAAAGCAACACTAAAATTATGACTTTGGTACAAAGCATTGCAAACTTATTTACAAATGAAGTAAAGTGGGTTTTTTAAATTTTGCGCTTTTTTCAGTGTGATACGTGTAAATATTTGTAAAAGGTGTAAAACTATTCATGAACAACGCAAAGGAAAACAGAAAAAAAAAAGTTTAATTATTATTATTATGTAATAGAAATACAAATCACCAGGAACATTAAAATTGAATGGAGAAGGAGAATACGGAGTTAATTAGTGCTGATTAGAGTAAACAAAGGGGTTAATAAGGGGTTCAACAGAGTAACATTATAATTAGAAAAAAAAACATTTTTTTTTTTTACTTGTCAAGGTTGCTTTAACTCTCTTCATCTGCAGATCTAAGATCATCCCTTTGATCTGTAGATGAAAAACAAAGAAAGTTACAAATGATGCAATGTTTAAATGCAACTTTATATATTCCTGCAATGTTGTTGATAAACATTGCCAGACTGCTTTTTATTTTTTTTACAGCTCCTGCTGCAGACCTTCTCTGTGTACTTTTCAATGCAGCTGAGATTAATCACAGCAGAATTGTATTGTACTGGGACAGGGGAAATCCTGGCAGCAGAGCAGAAGGAATGTACATACTGTACTAGACACGCCCTGTGTACAATGATGACATGTTTTTGGGTGTGTCTAGTACACCCAGAGTCTGCAACTGGTTAACGAATTTTAATGAAAAAAACCCCACAATACATAACCCAATGTTTTGGTAAAATATAAAAGATGATATGCTGAGTAAATAGACACCTAACATGTCACGCAATAAAATTTGTGCACGCTCATAGAACGGTGGCAAACTACGACGTCTAAAAATCTCCATAGGCAACACTTTAAATGTTTACAGGTTACCAGTTTAGAGTTACGAAGGAGGTCTAGAGTTGGAAATGTTGCTCTCCCTATAATGTTTGTGTTGATCCAGCAGCTAATCAGTCACTCGGGTCACTTTTAGCAGAAAGGGAATAGCTGGCTGAGCATTTTAATACCAGGGTTATGGCTGACAGCTGCAGCCATAGCCCCGGTATAACCACTTGAACACAATCATACATATACATGTGTTCGTGCAGCAAATGGTTCAGCAAACTACTGATAAACGTTCAACAAGCTGATAAACTTTCAAACAAGTAGTGCTGAAGCCTGCTAGCTGCTTGTTTAGGCTGGGATTTACACTATCTCCGCTTGTGGCTCACAGGAGGGATCTGGGGCTTCACCCTTCACGGTTTTAGGTCCAATTTCAGGCCAAATTTTTGGCTGAATTCAGACCTGAAACAGACCAAAAGACGCACAGGACTCCTGTACAAATTCCCACTGGAGCCGCAGCGGAGATATGTGAACCGGCTCCATAGAGAGCCGGTCAAAATCTCCTGCTGTTGCGAATTGTTCCCCGCATCCAATTCGCAATAGTGTGAACCCAGCCTTAAAGTGACAGTTATCACTCTTATTTAAATTTGTGTTCAAAGTATAACTTAAGGCAAAACTTATTTAGTTTTGTATAGAGTGGAGAGGGATTAGAACACCTGTCAGTTTTTATTTCTGTCTGTGGCCCCATTAAAGAGGGAGTCCCACAAAAAAAAAATTAAAAGTCAGCAGCTACAAATACTGCAGCTGCTGACTTTTAAACGAAGGATACTCCCCTGTCCCGGGGTCCAGCGATGTCGGCACCCGAGACCGAATCGTCCCTCAGTCCGCTGCCACCACCATTCTCTGTAAAGGAAATTAGGAAGTGAAGCGCTGCGGCTTCACTTCCCGGTTCCCTACTGCGCATGCGCGAGTCGCGCTGCGCTTCCTAACTGGTCCCCGCTGTCTCTGGGACCCGTGTGTGTCCCAGGAGACAGCGCGGTGGGGACGGGAGGGGGTGTAGACTCCTGTGGGAATCTATGCCGGAAGTGGGTGCAAATACCTGTCTTAGACAGGTATCTGCACCCCCCTCCCCCCTGAAAGGTGCCAAATGTGACACCGGAGGGTTCAGAAAAGTGGAGGTTCAATTTTTGTGTGAACCTCCGCTTTAAGGAGATTCACACTCTGGTGATTGTTATCTCTGAAACTGAAAGTGAAAGGAAATCTCGTTTTAAGTTTGTTGCACAACATTTGGACAAGCCGGTGAAATCCTGGGAGTATACAGTCTGGTCAGATGAGACCAAAATCGAACTCATTGGATGCCATAATACACACTATGCTTGGCACTTAGATGGCACTGCACATCACCCCAAAAACACCCCATACCAACAGTGAAGTTTGGAGGTGGGAACAACATTGTGTGGGGCTGTTTTTCAGCATATGGTACTGGCACACTTCATATCATTGAAGGAAGGATGAATAGAAAAATGTACCAAGACATTCTTGATAAAAAAAACAGTTGCCATCTACCAAGATGATGAAGATGAAACGAGAGTGGACTTTTCAGCAAGACAACGATCCCAAAGACAAATCCAAGGAAACTCAATTGGTTTCAAAGAAAAAAAAGCTGCTAGAATAACCCAGCAAATCACCTGACTTGAATCCAATAGAAAATCTATGGAAAGAACAAAAGATCAGAGTTCATAGAAGAGGATTCATGAAGAATCATTCTTGCCAAACCAATCTATTAACCTTCTATGAGGAGGTGAGTTGCCATCTAGATAAAGGAAGGCCCGTAGACGTGGTATATCTGGATTTTGCAAAAGCATTTGACACAGTTCCCCATAAACGTTTACTGTACAAAATAAGGTGCGTTGGCATGGACCATAGGGTGAGTACATGGATTGAAAACTGGCTACAAGGGCGAGTTCAGAGGGTGGTGATAAATGGGGAGTACTCAGAATGGTCAGGGGTGGGTAGTGGGGTTCCCCAGGGTTCTGTGCTGGGACCAATCCTATTTAATTTGTTCATAAACGACCTGGAGGATGGGATAAACAGTTCAATCTCTGTATTTGCAGACGATACTAAGCTAAGCAGGGCAATAACTTCTCCGCAGGATGTGGAAATCTTGCAAAAAGACCTGAACAAATTAATGGGGTGGGCGACTACATGGCAAATGAGGTTCAATGTAGAAAAATGTAAAATAATGCATTTGGGTGGCAAAAATATGAATGCAATCTATACACTGGGGGGAGAACCTCTGGGGGAATCTAGGATGGAAAAGGACCTGGGGGTCCTAGTAGATGGTAGGCTCAGTAATGGCATGCAATGCCAAGCTGCTGCTAATAAAGCAAACAGAATATTGGCATGCATTAAAAGGGGGATCAACTGCAGAGATAAAACGATAATTCTCCCGCTCTACAAGACTCTGGTCCGGGCGCACCTGGAGTATGCTGTCCAGTTCTGGGCACCAGTCCTCAGGAGGGACGTACTGGAAATGGAGCGAGTACAAAGAAGGGCAACAAAGCTAATAAAGGATCTGGAGGATCTTAGTTATGAGGAAAGGTTGCGAGCACTGAACCTATTCTCTCTGGAGAAGAGACGCTTGAGAGGGGATATGATTTCAATTTACAAATACTGTACTGGTGACCCCACAATAGGGATAAAACTTTTTCGCAGAAGAGAGTTTAATAAGACTCGTGGCCACTCATTACAATTAGAAGAAAAGAGGTTTAACCTTAAACTACGTAGAGGGTTCTTTACTGTAAGAGCGGCAAGGATGTGGAATTCCCTTCCACAGGCGGTGGTCTCAGCGGGGAGCATTGATAGCTTCAAGAAACTATTAGATAATCACCTGAATGACCGCAATATACAGGGATATGTAATGTAATACTGACACATAATCACACACATAGGTTGGACTTGATGGACTTGTATCTTTTTTCAACCTCACCTACTATGTAACTATGTAACTAAGAGGAACGGAACCTTCAAGATTTGAAGACTGTGTGGAATGGGCCAAAATCACACCTGAGCAATGCACGCGACTAGTCTCTCCATACAGGAGGTGTCTTGAAGCTGTCCATTGGAAGGCAACATGGTTTAATATCATATATTTCTGAAGTTGTACTGTCTGGTTAATACAGCCATTTGGCCTATGTTGGAAAATGTTGTCTTGGAATGCCAGTACAGCAAATGTAACCAGTAGAGTGTTCATGACAAGAAGTCATAAATGGGAATTCATATCCTAACAGGATGTTCTCACCTAGGCCTCCTAATGTGATGTATGGGAGTAGAGGAGCACCAGATAAGACCTCCTGGGGAGGTACGAATTAAAATGACTGATTTCCTGATTTACAGAACATCAAAGGCCAGCTGTTACTGAAAGATGACCCAGTTAAAAATTTGTGATTCATGGTCTATTTTCTGCCCCTAGTGGAGATTACAGCATGCTTCCTGGAAGATAGGCAAGAGCAGAAGAGGACGGCCTCTTATAGATTTTCATTTGTCAGAATGCTAGACAGGCTGGCAGTGGGTGTTTGTGTGGGTGGTGACTGAGTGCGAAAGGTAATGGCCAGCTAAAATTATATTCCATTGAGCTCAGCCGAGACAGCATCCCGAGGACGACCTTACATAACGTATTATATATGTTCTTTTGTTTTATATGCTCTGTAATATTCTTTTAATGTTTTATGTTAGCATTTCTACTTCCTTAAATAAATGACATTCTTGCTTATTTAGTGACAGTTTACACAGGGGTGGCTTCAAAGTTGTCCATCTCTGAAGCCGCCCCATACAGCGCCACTTCAGCACGGCTTGCAAAACGACTTCTGTGTAGAAGTCAATGCAAGCCGCTCTGAAGTAGCCCCAAAGTGGTACAGAAACCTTTTTCTAAGTTGGAGAGCCTTGACTCGCTCCTATTAGAACGGTTCCATTGCAGTGCATATGGAGTGCGACTTTTCAGGCGGCTAAGTTGCCTGACAGGTCACCCCTGTGTGAACCCACACTCAAGCAATGTGTTTATTTTTGTTGTTATTGTACCATCAACATCAACTTTATCAGAGCTTTGATAGACTAGCTAACTATAGGAATAGACAAGTTAATACATAGTTATAATAGGGGAAATCCAAACCCCCCCCATATTTATTTCACTGTCATTACCAACAACAAATTTTGTATGAAGTATTAAATTTCAGTTAGTGTGTTCAATACTTTTTCCCTGTGTCATTCCATTGTATTACACATAACTTAATATTTGTATGGATTGCATGGGTTGTTACTGACATGTTGTGAAAATTTCATGTCAGTAGCATCTTTAGAAATATATTTACCTAGAAAAATGGTGGCGTGTTCAATACTTATTTTATCCGCTGTATATAGGCAGCATATACACTTGCAGGGGATTCCGCCATGACTTCCAACACAAGGAATTGAAAACCACTTAAAGCCTCCTTGCTCTCTTGCAGACTCAAGCCTAGGCCTTTTGGCTTGTTCCTCAGGACCAACTCACATCACCGCCAGGGCCGGTGCTACCACTAGGCAAGCTAGGCAGTGCACTGCTGCCTAGGGTGCCCAGCCACTGGTGTTCCTACTCTCTTCTCTCTGCAGCAAGCAACTTATGCCCCGTACACATGGTCGGACTTTGTTCGGACATTCCGACAACAAAATCCTTTTTCCGACGGATGTTGGCTCAAACTTGTCTTGCATACACATGGTCACACAAAGTTGTCGGAAAATCTGATCGTTTTAAACGTGGTGACGTAAAACATGTACGTCGGGACTATAAACGGGGCAGTGGCCAATAGCTTTCATCTCTTTATTTATTCTGAGCATGCGTGGCACTTTGTCCGTCGGATTTGTGTACACACGATCAGAATTTCCGACAACGGATTTTGTTGTCGGAAAATTTTATCTCCTGCTCTCCAACTTTGTGTGTCGGAAAATCCGATGGAAAATGTCCGATGGAGCCCACACACGGTCGGAATTTCCGACAACACGCTCTGATCGGATATTTTCCATCGGAAAATCCGACCGTGTGTACGGGGCATAAGTCTCAGCATTAGCAGGCAGCTGCTGCTCTGTTCGCACATAGTGTCAGAGGTGCAATGGCGGTGGAGAACTGTGTCTGTGTCCCGACTCCTGAATGGATGGAAGCAAGCAAACATTCATTGATGGGCACTGGTAGGTTGCATTGATGGGCACTGGTAGGTTGCATTGATGGGTGCTGGTACGCTGCATTTGATGGGCAATGGTGAGACTGCATTTGATGAGCGCTGGTGGGCTGCATTTGCTGGGCGGGGCAGGGCAAAGGTGGTGGAGCCAGGGGGTAGCAAAATTAGGTTTCGCCTAGGGTGTCAAAAATCCTTGCACTAGCCCTGAGCCCCGCTGTGCTTCCGTACAGCTCTATACCTCTCTCTCAGCTCTCGTGGCTTATGTAGCTCTCTCAGCACTCTCTGCAATCTCGCCATTCCCTGCTGCACTGGCTCACTACCTGACCTGGGCAGGGAACCATACATTATGTTACAACAGATCACCGTGTTTACTTTTTTTTCTGCTGCAGTGCTTTGACATGCGTTTTTGTGCATTACACTGTGTAGACATGCTGCATTCTTATAGAACGCACACCAATGCACGTGTATTGTATGAACAGGGCAAATGGAAAACAATTGTCTGCTATTTGTCCTTGCATTGAGCTTACGTTAATCTGTATTTGAATAACAAACAAACTGTACAATAACAAGTTGGAGTTTAGGTGATAACTTTTTTTCTAATTCAAAATGTGATCATGTAAGTTTTCAAAACGCTCGAGATTCTGTTCCGGGTATCGTATAATAGTTAATTAGATAGTGACATACAATATTTAAATATAGACCAGCAGAGATACAATGATATGCAATTTTGGCATCAGGCTTTAGGGCTCATTTACACCATACCTACATGAAAACTGATGGGAAAACCGGTCAGATTTCACTTGCAGAGACATCAGTTTACTTTAGTTTTCATGTGTGTCTAAGGACTCTTTTACACATAATGTCTTGTTTTTCGCGGACTCCGTTTGCTCAGTGGAGATCGATCCGTTGATCCCCGCTGAGCCAGCGGAAGACAGGTCCATCTCTGTTCACTGTGCAGAGACGGACCTGTTAGATCTCCGCTCTCCTCTATGGGGGATCGGATGAAAATGGATCCACCTGTCCGTATTCATCCGATCCGCCAGTGAATGGAAAATAGGGTTCCAATCCGTCTGAATTTAGCAGATTGGAGCGGAGCGGATGTCAGCGGACATGTCACCATTGACATCCGTCGCTCCTTAGAACTGTATGAAGCGTCCTTTCAGGTCCGCCTAAAAAACTGACAGGTGGACCTGAACGGTCCGCATGTGTGAAAGGGGTCAGTTTTCATGCACGTTGACTTCAGTTTTCATGTGCGTCAGTTATGTGCCCTGTTCACACTAATGTTGATGTCATGTCAGTTTTTTTCCTGTGTAGAAAACTGCATACACATTGCAGATTCCTGCGCAGAAATAATCTGCATGTTGTGGTGTGAACAGGGCACATATAGAACCATTGTTTTTTTAAGCCCTTGCAGAACGTGTGCAGAAAAATTGATGTCTCTGCACCATGGTGTGAATGAGGCCTTAGGAATGTTAGGCTTGGTTCACAAATATGTAAATTGGATGCGTTTTGAATCGTATATAATTCACATGACATGTGAAAGAACATTGCTTTCTTTTGAGCCTGTTCACATATATCTGGTGCAGCCGGAGTGCGGATTCAGTGCGAATTGAAAAAGAGCCCTGTCAGTTTTCTGAGCAGTATGGTCCGGCTCAGGTGCAAATTCAGGCCCATTGACTTCTATAGTAATGCATCTGAATCGCACATGTCATTCAGTTGTGAACAGGATAAAATCCTGACCTGATACTGATGCAAACCTGACCTGATCCTGAAATGCTGAACAACTACTTTGTCAATTAGCTGTGAAAATGGAGCCTCAATTCAAACCACACATGTGTGAACCCAGCCTAACGGGATAACTGACACTTTTTTTTTTTTTTTACATACATGGTAAGTTTGAATAAAGATACTAGTCCATCCAGTTCAACCTATGTTAATATGTGTGTGTGATTATGTCACTACCATTTTCCCTCCTCCCTTCCATCACCAATTGTGGAAGGGAGTTCCGCATCCTTACCGCTCTAACAGTAAAGAACTCCCTACACAGTTTAACATTAAACTGCTTCCTGTCCAACTTCATTGAGTGGCCACGTGTCTTCTTAACCTCCCTGGCGGCATGATTATGTCAGATTTTGCGTCTCAAAGCAGTACAATTGTTTTGCATAGAAATCTGGCGTTTTATATTGTAGGCCTGTAATTCCTAGCAATAACACATCTGTCCAAACAATAGTCTAGTAGATATCCCGGGTATGATAAAGTTCGAAACACAAAATCATAAATTATAATATAATAAATATCTATAAATAATTATAAAAAATAATATAATAATAATATAATTAATTTCCCCGCGATTCACTATTTCTCAATTCTGGAAGTGTTTACTATCGCTGTTTTCTAGCTGGTCTAAAACCACTTTTGACATAAAGGGACACTTTTTGGTTGCTATGGACAATCTCAAGTTTCCAGGCAGAAAGAACAGTATATATAATATAAAACTGCATGCAGGGCATTGGGCAAAGCACTGGGGACAAAAGGGATGTGAAATGATTTCATAAAGTAATGTAATCTGTAAGATTACAGTGTACTGTATGTGTTATGAATTTTACATTTTTTGAATTTGCCGCCAGGAACGGAGCCCGGCACACAGAGGCATCGGGCGGAGGACACAGCCCGCAGACACATCGGGGGGACATCGCAGGATCCTGGGGACAATCTGCACCAGGATCCTGTAATGCAATCCCGAGTGTGGCTTGGGGTTACTGCTAATGGTACTGAAATTAACCCCGAGCCACACTCGGGGAAACCGCCAGTGAGGTTAAGTGGCCTGAGACTGAATAGTTTTCTTCCAACGATAGAATCACCATTTAGAGATTTGTAAATTGTGATCATATCTTCTCTTAAGCGTCTCTTCACCAGGGAGAGTACGTTTAATGATTCTATTCACTTCTCATAACTGAGGTCCTCCAGTCCCTTCATCAGCTTTGTTGCTTCTCTGGACTCTCTCCAGTTCCAGCACATCATTTGAGAAGACTGGTGACCAGAACTGGACAGCATACTCAAGATGTGGCCAGTTTTGTAAAGTGGTAGAAATATAGTTTTATCTCTTGAGTATTTCTACCTTTTCTATGTATGTTGCATGCAATTCCTGAGCCTTTGATCTACTAGGACCCCCAGATCCTTTATCCATCCTGGATTCCCCCAGAAGTTTTACCCCTAGTGAGTAACTTGCATTAATATTTTTAGCCCCCAAATGCATCAATGAGGTCCGTGGAGTCTCTTCAGGCTTCCATTCACTTCCTATTCCGTTTGCCCATCAAAACCTTGAGAAAAACGTGATGACGTCACCGTCGCAGGCTCCACCGAAGGGTGCGACAGTGACGTCATCACGTTTTTCTCAAGATTTTGATGGGCAAACAGAATAGGAAGCCTGAGGAGATGCCATGGACCTCATTGATGAGACCCATTGCTGTATTGCCTCTGATACGTCATATATCTTGTAAGTGCAATCCACTTATTATATTAAATTGGATTTTAAAACGTACTGCACTATGGAAGCACTTTCTTTTATATTTTCTGAGTGGCATCATCCTAGCTGTGGTTCCAGACATCTTTAAGGGTCTCTTTGAGACCGATTTCCCTGTGCTGGGTGAGAATGCTTTTCAGTAGTCACGGATAGCTGGTAAGCAGGCTACTTACTCACTTGGGTGTGGAGTTGGATGCACATTCTTTGGAGAATCTTTCACAATTTTCTACAATTTATCACCGTTATTTTCACATTGATGGATGTTTGTTTTTTCTTTATTCATGGACTGAATTTTTCACTGGGACTTTGCCTTTACCCCTTACATATTTTTAAACTTTTTAGTGCTGGTAGCTTGTCACATTCACTATATTTATTTATAGTATAAATTCTAGCTTTTCTAGTGCAACGTTGGCCCACCTGGGCTCCCTTTTTATATATATATATATATATATATATATATATATATATATATATAGATCACATGTGTCCAACACAAGGGCCAAATCTGGATCGCCAGGCTATTTCATGTGGCTCTCACACCCAGGGCTTTTTTTTCAGCCAGAACAGGAGTTCCGCCACCTCCAGCTATTACCCTCCACGCTTCGCTCACCACTGTCACTTGTAAACACAAAAGCCTTCTGTGTTTACAAGGACAACTTTCCTCTCATCAGCTCTCTCATATCCCCGGCTGCTCTTCACTCATGCTGGGACAAGAGAGATGCAGATGCAGTGTGGGATTGGGCATCACGTGGTAGGCTGCACTGTTATCCCCATCTGTACCCAGGTGCACAGATGCTGACCAATGATCTTTCTCCAAGTGAGAGAGAGGCAGAGCCGCCTACACTGCCAGGGGATACTAAAGCCAGGCTGGGTAGGTGAGATGCAAGGAAGCTTTTTGGGGGGAGAGATGAAGGCTGTGGAGGTAGATGTGTGCAGAGGTGGGAAATGGGGGAGAGTGGTACAGAGGTCAGAGCTGAGGAGGGGTGGAAGTGAGAAGTGGACAGCCTGTGAAAGAGAGCTGAACTCTGCACACTGTGCATACCAAACCTCTAAACCCTGCACTCTGTACACAGTGCACCCCTGAACTTTGCACTCTGTACGTAGTGCACCCCTTAGCTCTGCACTCTGTGCATAGGGCACCCATGAACCCTACACTCAATGCATGACACACTCATGAACACTGCACTATATACATATCGCACCCCTAAACGCTGCACTGTGCAAAGCACACACCTGAACTCTGCACTCTGTAAAAATCGCATCTCTGAACTCTGCACATAATGCACTCCTGGAATTTATTGCACCTTTAGGATCCTCCTGCTGTTGATGCAGTTTGGCAAAACCCACTATTAGATGTGGTTTGGTGAAGAAGGGCCGTGGCTGAGTTCCTGTATCTGTTTTATGAGAAAAAAAAGCCCTGGATAAATTTATATATATTGATACCCCTGATATGGACAATATTTTAATACATACAAGGGTTAATTTATTAAAGGCAAATAGACTGGGCATTTGCTACAGATTTTAGTAAATGAGGGGTAGCTTAGCTGACTTCCATCATCCAATCATGTGCAAACAAAAATGCTGTTTTTTTTTAAATTTTCTTTGCATGTGATTGAGTATTCTTTGCAGAGTGAAGTTTCAACTAATGTCCCCGGCTCCAGAGCAAATGCCCTTACAGAGTGCAACTGCACTTGCAAAGTGCACAGTCTGTTTGCCTTTAGTAAATTGGCTCCAAGATGTTCAATCCACTGTGGAGAATAAATATTATCCAAAAAAACTAAACATTGGATAAACCCACCATTTGAGGGTCACTGCAGAGGTATTGTAATATTTTCAGCAGTCAGTTCATTGCTGTGTACCTGACATGGTACATGGAATGTTACTAGGTTATAATAAAAATAACTTTGCAAAAGGATCTAAGCTTTGTAGTGCTTTCTTGGCCTATGGAGCTAAAGGAGGAGGTAACAGAGAGCGATATATGACCCCAGCAGAGTAACCTTAGCAGGAGAGAGTAAAATGAGATAAGGGGGTTAGAGCCAGAAGTAGTTGGGGTAAAAAAAAAAAAGGTTTGGAAAAGGGTTGTAGGGTGACCAAGCAGGAGTAAACACCTAAGCATACATGGGTACAGCAGGCCCTCATGAGAGAGTAGTTTTGAATCACGGAGAACTCGAGAAGTTGATCGATTTGGTTCACATGGGCATTTTAATAGGGTATCTGACATGGGGTTGGGCCACTAATTCTTCAAGGCGCTGGAGACAGGTCAGCTTAGACTACGATTCCGCAATTGTTGGTGTAGTAGTAGATTTCCAGTGAATTTTTAAGGTTAATGCACCTTTAACCAATAATGTCCAAAAGCTTTTCAGTGGGGACATTTTTAATTCAGAGTATCATCATCTGTTTGTTTTAGTTATTTTTTTTCCTTACTGGGATAGATGAGAAATGTTTTCAAGCCTTGTAAATGCAGTCTGGAATGTGTATTATGTGTATGACGTAGAGCTCAGACATCATGCATTAATGTGCCTGGGAAAACCCAGTTTATGAGGTGCTAGAATCTGAACATGGTGGGAAGAGTGTTACTTTTGGGGAGTTGCAATATGTCCCATGGGAAATTGTGAGGGGTTAGGAAATGTCCTAGAGCACAACTCTAGGAAAAAATGAAATTCAAATAGTGTATTGTGCATCAGTTACCTTACTCCTCCATCCTGATTCCAAACATATCTCCCTAAACCATCCTGCAGTGTAGTGGATCAGTCACAGTTTCCTCTATAAGCAATGTCGTATCTATTCGTTGGCTCTCATGTCGTTCGATAGTTCCCCCTACTGAACCTACGAATCGAACGGACGTTGTCCTTATCCCTTATACTACCCGCTTAGAGGTACGGTAAGCCGCCAAACAAGCCAGGTGTTTCTATCCTTTTCTCAGTTACCCAACTCTCATTCGTAGAGACCCTTGCAACCATGCAAATTGTCTCAGCAGCCTTTACACCCTTGTTAAGACCCTTGCAAAACACAACCTTTGCCACCTCACAATCTCGGCCCAGCACCCTGACACCTGTTGAGACCCTTGCAACCACACAAAATCGTCTCAGCAGCCTGACACCCTTGTTGAGACCCTTGCAAAACGCAATATCGTCTCAGCAACCCCTCACTCATCAAAAAAAAAGAAATCGTTGCCACCACGCAGTCTTGGCCCAGCAACCTGACACCTGTTGAGGCCCTTGCAGCCATGCAAAACCGTCTCAGAAGCCGGACGCTCATTTGAGACACTTGTAAACGCAATACTGTCTCAGCAGCCTGACACTCAGAAGACCCTTGCAACCATGCAATATCATCTCAAAACAAACCTTATACTCATTGAGACCTTTGCAACCACCCAATATCGTTTCAAAAACCAACATCATACACATCAAGACCCTTGTGACCACGCAATGTCGTCTCAGCAAACCAGACTGAGACCCTTGTGACCATGCAATATCGTCTCCGCAGTCCAGACTGAGACCCTTTCAACCACGCAATATCGTCTCAGTAAACCAGACTGAGAGTCTTATGCCCTGTACACACGGTCGGATTTTCCAGCGGAAAATGTGTGATAGGACCTTGTTGTGGGAAATTCCAACCGTGTGTGGGCTCCATCACACATTTTCCATTGGATTTTCCGACACACAAAGTTTGAGAGCAGGCTATAAAATTTTCCGACAACAAAATCCGTTGTCGGAATTTCCGATCACGTGTACACAAATCCGACGCACAAAGTGCCACGCATGCTCAGAATAAATAAAGAGATGAAAGCTATTGGCTACTGCCCCGTTTATAGTCCCGACATACGTGTTTTACATCACCGCGTTCAGAATGATCGGATTTTCCGACAACTTTGTGTGACCGTGTGTATGCAAGGCAAGTTTGAGCCAATATCCGTTGGAAAAAATCCTAGGATTTTGTTGTCGGAATGTCCGATCAATGTCCGACCGTGTGTACAGGGCATTAGTGTTACTAAACCCACAACAGTTAAATCAGTCTGTATATACAGTAAAGAATGCTGGTTATACTCACTGTGGAACCTAAGGGGTTAATCCTGTACATTGTAAAAAGGCTGTTTGATCCTGTCTTCTCGGATCCTCCCCTTCTTTTACTGTCCCTACTGATAGAACAGTGCCTTTGGAGGCACTCTGCACTTGCTCAGTTTGGTGTTTAACCACTTCAATACAGGGCACTTAGACACCCTCCTGCCCAGACCAATTTTCACCTTTCAGCGCTGTCGCAGTTTGAATGACAATTGCGCGGTCATGCTACACTGTACCCAAACTACATTTTTATCAATTTGTTCCCACAAATATAACTTTCTTTTGGTGGTATTTGATCACCTCTGCGGTTTTTATTTTTTGCTAAACCAATAAAAAAAGCCCGAAAATTTTGAAAAAAATAAAAGTTTTGCTTTTGTTTCTGTTTAAAAAAATGTGTAAAAAAGTAAGTTTTCTCTTTCACTGATGGGCACTGATAAGGCGGCACTGACAGGCACTGATACAGTGGCACCGATGAGGTGGCACTGACGATGGGCACTGATATGCGGCACTGATGGGCACTGGTAGGTGGCACAGATGGGTGGCATTGATAGGCGGCACTGATGGGCACTCATGGATGGCACTGGTTGGCACTGATGGGCACTGAAAGGCGGCACTGATGGGAACTGATAGAGTGGCACTGATAGGCGGCACTGATAGAGTGGCACTGATAGGCGGCACTGATAGGTGGCACTGCTGGGCACTGATAGGTGGCACTGCTGGGCACTGATACGCGGCACTGATGGGCACTGATTCGCGGCACTGATATGAGGCACTGATAGGCATCACTGGCAGTGGTAGGCACTGATGGGCATTGATAGGCGGCACTGATGGGTACTCATGGGTGGCACTGGTTGGCACTGATGGGCACTAAAAGGCGGCACTGATGGGCACTGAAAGGCGGCACTGATGGGCACTGAAAGGCAGCACTGATGGGCACTTATAGAGTGGCACTGATAGGCGGCACTGATAGGCAGCACTGCTGGGCACTGATAGGTGGCACTGCTGGGCACTGATACGCGGCACTGATGGGCACTGATTCGCGACACTGATATGAGGCACTGATAGGCATCACTGGCAGTGGTAGGCATTGGAGTGAGCACAGATTGGCAGCTGCCTGGGCACAGGTTGGTATTTCCCTGGGGGTCTAGGGGGCATACCTGGTGGTCCAGTGTGGTGGCCATCCTGGGGGTCCTGGCAGCTTCCCTGGTGGTCCTGGGTGGGATCCGAGGGGGGGCTGTGCTGATAAACAATCAGCACAGACCCCCCCTGTCAGGAGAGCAGCCGATCAGCTCTCCTCTACTCGCGTCTGTCAGACGCGAGCGAGGAAAAGCCGATCGCCGGCTCTTCCTATTTACATCGTGATCAGCTGTGATTGGACACGGCTGATCATGTGGTAAAGAGTCTCCGTCAGAGACTCTTTACCTAGATCGGTGTTGCGGGGTGTCGAGCAGCGGCTCGATATCCTGATCACGTCATATGACGTCCGGTCAGGAATATCAAACCACTTTGCCGCCGTCATTTTGTAATAGGGCGGGCGGCAAGTGGTTAATGCTAGAGAGGTTATTTTTCGTTTTTTGGGGGAGGGTGCATGTGATCAGCACAGGGGCAATCAGCACTGTCCAGACAGAGGGTCAGAGGTCATGCAGCCTCATAGGACAGTCAGAGGAGAATGAAAACCCCTCCTACAAGCTTTAACCACTGCTTGGCCATACATTGTTAGAAGTCACAAGACTGCTATATACTGCTGATGAGAAAAGGTTATTAGCAGTTTATATTTACTAAAATGTTTGCATTTCCATGTTCTGTTTACTGTGGGAGACCAGATATAACAAATGCAGGGTCCTGGGTTTAGTGACACGTTAAGCCCAGATCTATTATCCGTTTAAAGTGTTACTAACCCCACAACAGTAAAATCAGTGTGCATATGCAGTAAAGCATGCTTGTTATACACACTATGGAACCTAAGGAATTAATCCTCTGCATTGTGTATAAAGGCTGTGTGATCATGTCTTCTCTGATCCTCCTGTTCTTTAACTGACTCCAACCCATCTCTCAATAGAACAGAGCATTAGGAGTCAGGCTGCACATGCTCAGTTTGGTGTGTACTGCTAGTTGTTTTTTTCTTCTGAGGGTGTATGTGATCAGCACAGGGCACTGTCCAGACAGAGGGTCAGGGGAGAATAAAAACCCCTCCTACAAGCTTAAACAGACAGTGATACACATGAAGTCACATGACTGCTATATACTGCTAATGAGAAAATGTATTTAGCCCTTTATATTTACTAAAATAATTGCATTTCCATGTTCTGTGTATTGTGGGAGACCAAATATAGTGAATGCAGGGTCCTGGGTTTAGTAACACTTTAAGTGAGAGCCATGTCCACAAACTGATCATCGTCATATACACGTTTCTGCTGGTGGCCCCTGTGGAGGTTCTTAATTTAGAAAAAATAAATGATGAAAATGAAGCAGGAAGACACACAGTATGGAGGATCTCAGTCATCTACAAGAATTCATTAAGTATTCTCCAGGAAGAATAATAGGGAAATGGTTTGGTCATTTAAGTCAATACAAGCTTACTGGGGGGGTCCAGTAAGTGTAATCTGGGGACCACACCATAGACACACTATTACTCCAACCACAGTTATCAGTAGAACTAATGCCTATGGACATAGTAGGACTCCCGGCATTCCAAGTACAGCCAAGAGACACAAAAACTTCATGAAAAAAGTTATAAAATGTGGATAAGACAGACATAATTTTGGCATTGCTAACTCAAATTAAAATAAGCAAATCATGAAGACTGGAGACAGTGATCTGCCTATTCTTGTTCAAAATGATTTTGAAAAGAACCAGCACAGAATTTGGAAAAAATGTAAATTCAGAAAATAATAAACACATAAACTTGGCACTGTTTTAGAAAATCAAAGGGACAGAAAAAGGCCACTTTATTAAAGTGTGTGCGCTAATCTGTGCTGGCAACAGAAGAACCTGCACTCCTTACATTATCATTTAACCATATACATATAAACTGTATATAATGAAGTAAATTTTGTGTTTAAATATTCTGATAAAAAAAAAAAAGTAAACCCTAACCACTACTAACCATTTACTTCACAGTTAAACACACGTAAAAGTGCCCAAACCTAGGCAGCCCCTTTTATGTCAATTTAAAGTGCAATAATAGATTGCTTGTTTCTTAGTACTCTTCTTACAAGTTACGTTACCATTTCAAATTGTTGTTGCATGCTTGGGGCTTATTCACACCAGACACAGTGTTGTGCATTTTGCTGCATTTTGCAACGCTGGCAAAATGCGTGAACATCAGAAAATCCATTGTTTTTGAAAGTCTGTTCTCACCATTACACTGGTTTGCATTGCATTGGAATAGTTCCCAGTGCTATGTTTTTTCAAAGTTTAGGGTGCATTGAGCTGCAGATTGCTATTCAATCTAAGGTTCTGTTCCCATCTCATGTATTGTTGATTTTTTTACCGAGATATACACGCATTTCTGTGTGTCACACATAGGGTAGCCCATTCACTTGGACAGGCTGCCCTATGCGCGTAGGTCAGGCAAAAGAAGCCTGTGCACCTATTTTGGGCAACAAGCTTGACGCTTTTTCGCTTTTGTGAGTGACAGTTGTGGCAAAATTGCACCGCTTGTGTGGTGCCACTAACAATGTATGGCACCCAAATTAGTGTTTTTCCACAATTTTAGCATGATTTGCAATTGCATGCAGAATCATGCCGATTCTACCTTAAATTCCAATTACAGGCATACCCCACTTTTCAGTACACAATGGGGTTTATTTACTAAAGCTGGAAAGTGCAAAATCAGGCTCACTTTTGCATAGAAACCAATGAGCTTCTAACCTCGGCTTGTTCAATTAAGCTTGGGTAATAAAACCTGGAAGCTCATTGGTTTCTATGCAGAAGTGAGCCTGATTTTGCACTTTCTAACTTTAGTAAATAAACCCAATTGTGTACTTAAAAGTGGGGTATGCCTGTACAGTAAAACCTTGGATTGCGAGCATAATTCGTTGCGGAAACATGCTTGTAATCTAAAGCACTCTTATATCAAAGTGAATTTTCCCATAAGAAATAATGGAAACTCAGATGATTTGTTCCACAACCATTTATTCATAAGTCCTTCAGTTTATAGTCTATATATAAAGATTATAGCAATGTGATAGGTTGTGTAGCCATAAAATGTCCATCCACAAATGGCTGCCTTCACAAGGGGATTAGAAGCAAAATTCAGCAGAAATTACAGAGTTTAAAAGAGAAGAGAGATGCCTCTAAGTGTAGCAATATGGTTACATTTAATGAAGGTACAACATTTAGCAACTCACATGGTTGATGATTTAAACAGGCACATCTAAGTATGCAGGCATCCGGGGTAAAGTTGTCCACTGCACCTGTACGAAGTATTGACATGCTGACAGCCACCAACCCTGTTCACTCGTGACCAACACATAAAGCAATTACCTGCATTTATGGACGGGTGTCCCAGTTGATGAAGTCAGATGTGCTCAAGCTCGGACCCCCATCTCTAACCACAAGTAACTGCTTGGTGTGAGGCTGCAATGCGAACAGCGATGGCTGCTGTCAGCCTGTAAATACACATGTACCTGTCATTCTCAGATTTTTGCTGCTTTAATCCAGTGTATTTGGCTAAATGGTCACCTGAATGAGGCCTTAAGTAGTGCTGAAGCCTGCTAGTAGCTAGTTTTAATTGACAGCCAGTACTTATAGTAATATCTGCATTTACCATTCCCAAATTGGAGCTAAAGGGTACTTCAAAAAATCTTGCTGACATCTATGCTAAGGCTTTGTAAAAGCTTGCTGTCAACCTTGCAGTTATACAAATTAAAGCCTGTTTGAGTTAGGCCTAAAAAATTGCAATGTATCTAAAAGGCATGCCACTGAACATCATCGCAGTGTACATTAATGCAAGCTTTCTGGTGCGAATGAGTTATCTGTCTGAAATTTCCTTTATAATCTTTGATCTCTGGAGATATATATTTAAGTCAGACATACATGGATTGAAATTAGTTTGGTTCAGCAGGGAGCTGCGGAATTTCAACCCATAAATGGGCAGGCTGGTTGTACAGAAGTCAACCTACTGATCAACTTCTGTACAACGACCCTGCCTAATTTCACCTACACAGGTGAAACATTTGTGCACTTTACAATATCTTTTATACATTCCTACATCCTATCTTTTACAATTTGTCATGTATATATTTTTTGTCTTCCATTTTTACATTTTTACTTTTTTTCTACTTTTTTAATCTTATAGTTAGGGATGGGCGAATGGTTCGGCCCTAGCATAAGTTTGGGTCGAACTTTGGTTGTTCGGACGTTCGGCGAACACCGAACAATATGCGGTGTTCGGGGCAAATTCGAAAGCCGCGAAACACTGTTAAAGTCTATGGAACACTAACATGAAAAACCAAAAGTGCTCATTTTAAAGGCTTATATGCAAGTTGTTGTCATAAAAAGTGTTTGGGGACCTGGATCCTGCCCCAGGGGACATGTATCAATGCAAAAAAAAGTTTTAAAAACGGACGTTTTTCAGGAGCAGTGAATTTAATAATGCTTAAAGCGAAAAAATAAAAATGAAATATTCCTTTAAATATCGTGCATTGGAGGTCTCCTTAGTATGCCTGTAAAGTGGCACAGTTTTCCCGTGTTTAGAACAGTACCGAAGCAAAATTACATTTCTAAACAAAAAAGTCATTTAAAACTGATCGCAGCTGTAATGAATTGTCGGGTCCCCCCCCCCAGTCCATTACTAGGCCCTTTGGGTCTGGTATGAATATTAAGGGGAACCCCGAACCAAAAATAAGTTATGTGGGGGTCCCCCAAAAATCCATACCAGACCCTTATCCTTGCAGGCCACAGGAAAAGAGGGGGGATGAGAGAGCGCTCCCCAAAGCACCTTGTCCCCATGTTGATGGGGACAAGGGCCTCATCCCCACAACCCTTGCCCGGTGGTTGTGGGGGTATGCGGGTGGGGGACTTATCAAAATCTGGAAGCCCCCTTTAACAAGAGGACCCCCAGACCCCCCCATGTGAATTGGTAACGGGTACATTGTACCCCTACCATTTCACAAAAAAAAAGTGTCAAAAATAGTAAAAAAGACAGAAGACAGTTAGGGACAAGTCCTTTATTAAAAGATAAAAAATTAAAAATGTCCAGCGATGTCCATTCATCCTCTATCATCCCGCCCGACGAGCCGAAAAAAATTTAAAAAATGGGAGGCTCCCGCCGAATGACGCTTCTTCTAGATGACAGCTGTTATATAGCTGAGGGCGGGTCCACTCAGCAACGTAAATGGGTGACCCCGCCCCCCTCTGACACCACGTGACGTTAGAGGAAGGCGGGGTCACCCGTTTACGTCACCGAGTGGCCCTGCCCTCAGCTGTATAACAGCTGTCATCGACATGGGGACAAGGTGCTTTGGGGGGCTACTCCAAAGCACCCTCCCCATGTTAAGGGCATGTGGCCTGGTACCATTCAAGAGGGGGGGACCCCTCTCTTTTCCTGCGGCCTGCCAGGTTGCATGCTTGGATAAGGGTCTGGTATGGATTTTGGGGAAACCCCTACGCCATTTTAAAAAAAAATGTTGGCGCAGGGTTCCCCTTAAAAATTTAGAAATGTCATTTTGCTGTGGTACCGTTCTAAACACGGGGAAACTGCGCCTCTTTACAGGCATACTATAGACACCCCCCAGGCACAATATTTAAAGGAATATTTCATTTTTATTGTTTCACTTTAAGCATTATTAAAATCACTGCTCCCGAAAACATGTCCGTTTTTAAAACTTTTTTTTGCATTGATCCATGTCCCCTGGGACAGGACCCGGGTCCCCAAACACTTTTTATGACAATAACTTGGCATATAAGCCTTTAAAATGAGCATATAAAGAAATGTGTGCCAAAAAAGAATATGTATAAAAATTAGGTGAACTACAACCCCTGGCAAAAAGTATGGAATCAGTCCCTGAGGATGTTCCTTCAGCTGTTTATTGTTGTAGAAAAAAAGCAGATCACAGACATGGCCAAAAACTAAAGGCATTTCAAATGGCAACTTTCTGGCTTTAAGAAACATTAAAAGAAATCAAGAAAAATAATTGTGGTGGCCAGTAACAGTTAGATTTATAGAACAAGCACAGGGAATAAATTATGGAATCACTCAATTCTGAGGAAAAAATTATGGAATCATGAAAAACAAACAAACAAAAATAACACTCCAACACATCACTAGTACTTTGTTGCACCACCTCTGGCTTTTATAACTGCTTGCAGTCTCTGAGGCATTGACTTAATGAGTGATAAACAGTACTCTTCATCAATCTGGCTCCAGCCTTCTCTGATTGCTGTTGCCAAATCATCTTTGCAGGTTGGAGCCTTGTCATGGACCATTTTCTTTAACTTCCACCACAGATTTTCAATTGGATTGAGATCCGCACTGTTTGCAGGCCATGACATTGACCTTATGTGTCTTTCTTCAAGGAATTTTTTCACAGTTTTTGCTCAATGGCAAGATGCATTATCATCTTGATAAATGATTTCATCATCCCCAAACATCCTTTCCATAGATGGGATAAGAAAAGTGTCCAAAATTTCAATGTAAACCTGTGCATTTATTGAAGATTTAATGATAGCCATCTCCCCAGTGCCTTTACCTGACATGCAGCCCCATATCATAATTGACTGCGGAAAATGCAGTCGTCTGCATAAATCTCATTGGAACGGCACCAAACAAAAGTTCCAGCATCATCACCTTGCCCAATGCAGATTCGAGATTCATCACTGAATATGACTTTCATCCAATCATCCACAGTCCACGATTGCCTTTCCTTAGCCCATTGTAACCTTGTTTTTTTGTGTTTAGGTGTTAGAGATGGCTTTCTTTTAGCTTTTCTGTATGTAAATCCCATTTCCTTTAGGCGGTTTCTTACAGTTCGTTCACAGATGTTGACTCCAGTTTCCTCCCATTTGTTCCTCATTTGTTTTGTTGTACATTTTCTGTTTTCAAGGCATATTGCTTTAAGTTTTCTATCTTGACGCTTTGATGTCTTCCTTGGTCTACCAGTATGCTTGCCTTTAACCACTTTCCCACGTTGTTTGTATTTGGTCCATGTTTTAGACACAGCCGACTGTGAACAACCAACATCTTGTGCAACACTGCGTGATGATTTACCCTCTTTACCTACATACTAACAAGCAGATTTAATCTGATGCAGGTGTTATGCCCCGTACACACGGTCGGACTTTGTTCGGACATTCCGACAACAAAATCCTAGGACTTTTTCCGACGGATGTTGGCTCAAACTTGTCTTGCATACACACGGTCACACAAAGTTGTCGGAAAATCCGATCGTTCTGAACGCGGTGACGTAAAACATGTACGTCGGGACTATAAACGGGGCAGTAGCCAATAGCTTTCATCTCTTTATTTATTCTGAGCATGCGTGGCACTTTGTCCGTCGGATTTGTGTACACACGATCGGAATTTCCGACAACGGATTTTGTTGTCGGAAAATTTTATATCCTGCTCTCAAACTTTGTGTGTCGGAAAATCCAATGGAAAATGTGTGATGGAGCCTACACACGGTCGGAATTTCCGACAACAAGGTCCTATCACACATTTTCCGTCGGAAAATCCGACCGTGTGTACGGGGCATTCGTCTTTGTAATGAAAATTTACAGGGTGATTCCATAATTTTTTCCTCAGAATTGAGTGATTCCATAATTTATTCCCTGTGCTTGTTCTATAAATCTGTTACTGGCCACCACAATTATTTTTCTTGATTTCTTTTAGTGTTTCTTAAAGCCAGAATGTTGCCATTTGAAATGCCTTTAGTTTTTGGCCATGTCTGTGATCTGCTTTTTTTCTACAACAATAAACAACTGAAGGAACATCCTCAGGGACTGGTGATTCCATAATTTTTGCCAGGGGTTGTATAGGTAAGGATGAGCCGAACACCAGCAACCCCCCCCCCCCCCCCCCCCGGTTCAGTTCGCACCAGAACATCCGAACAGGCAAAACATTTGAACGAACACCGTTAAAGTCTATGGGACACGAATATGAAAAATCAAAAAATATACTGTGTATATATATATATATATATATTCTTTGCTTATGTAGAGATAGTAGAGCTGACTGTTTGTTTTTAAAATCTTTTTATTAATTTTACTTTGAGAAAAGAAATAACATTACAAAACATGACATCCACAATCACCTATAAATATAACATTCCTAGAGTATGCATACTACAAAAACATCCTTCAATATCAATTATTTCCAAATTTCTCTAAAACCAGATGGGGGGAAAAAGGGGGGGGAGAAGGGATGGGAAAGGAAGGGGGAAAAAAGATACAATAATATTACTAGTGTAAAAATGGAGAACCAGGGGGTCCCAATATTGGACATCTCACCGGTTCCACCTATCAAAAATACCCACCTAAAACTACAAAATCACCTATATTTACAACCGATAGGCACACTACGAGCAAAAACACACCCCTTTTATTAGCCTTAAAAAAACCTAAATACATTAAAAAGTCAAATCCATGTTAATTATTTATTGATTAAGGGTAAATACTGAGACATATAGCTATCACCCAAATTCACCTAAATGACTGTGTCCCTCTTACATAATATTTACCCCACTGCACTACTTTATCCTAGTGAGAAAAAAAAAAGTGACAATAATATTGACCAATGTAAGAAGGGAGAACCAGGGGGCCCTAAAACTGGACTTCTTCCCAGTTCCACCTATCGGAAATTCCCTAAAAAACAAAACAAAAAAAAAAAAACAACCTAAATTGAAGACCAAAAAAAATAAATAAACATCACTGCAAACAGACACACCCCTTTTGTAAAAAAAAAAGAAAGAAAGGTGACAGTTTAATGACTGGCTGCCACTACAGTAGCTTCAGTTACATTTTGGCAAGCCTTTCCAAAAGTTGCATGCTGAGTTGAGGGAGTTCTTGAGCTGTTCTGGAGCCCCATGGAAGTTTGCAGTCAGCATCTACAGTCACTATATAGTGTCAGTCTAATATACTTTTTTTTTTTCTTTTAAATTTTCTTGATAGGCTTATATTAAACAAGAGCGAGTATTCTTTGTGTAGTCCATGGCTGGACAATGTTGCTGTTTATGGATGTCTTCTATGCAGGCCTTTTCATTCCTGTATTTTTCCTCTTGTCCCTTCTTTCACCCCTTCCATTGTTTGCATGACTTTTACACATTACATTTACACAGATACAGGTACTGTAAATTAAATACCATGTCTTATTGTATAGTGTGGATCTGTGAAAACAGGATCAGAAACACTCTTATGACCACACGGCAGATCCTGTTTCGTCAGTAAGGGCCAGTTTCCAAACATCTGAGTTATAACAGGTTGAATATCTGGAAGATATCACATCCGTTCATGTATTTTGTTCTTTTCACCATCACAATGACTAATGAGGCGAAAGCTAACCAGTCACCTTATTAACTGCTTTCTTATGTATATGTGACATGGTTAGAGATTTATTTTAGGATGTCCATGGGCAGAAAGGTAAGCATAAGCAGAGGAGAATACGCTAGGTGGGAGAGAGGATGAATGGACGGTCCTTATTGGCTTCAGTGCACTTTGAAGTATTTGTCCTGTAATCCAAGTTCTAAGATAGCAGAGAATATTAAAGGGATTGCACTTTTAAATCACAACTAAAAAAGCTAAAGTAAATTCTCTTCAATCTTTATTATTTTTTATTTTTTATTAACTTGTAGCCGTATACTTTTCTTGTCTCATAATTCTGACCTCCCTTTTTAAGATCTATAACAGGCAAAGGCTAATGAAAAAAAGCAGAAAAATGCAGATAAAATGCAGTTTTTAACGCGGCAACACTACTGGTGTTTTATAATGTCCCGTTTGCATGAGGCCTTATGCCGCGTACACGAGAGGAGATTTCGACCGGACTGGTCCGATGGACCGAATCCGGCGGACAGTTCGACCATGTGTGGGCTTCATGGGACCTGCAGCGGACTTTTTCGTGTGAAAATCTGACGGATTTTAGATTTGGAACATGTTTCAAATTTTTACGTCAGAACTCCACCGGACCCAGTTCCTATCGAAAAATCAGTTCGTCTGTATGCTAGTCCAACGGACAAAAAACGATGCTAGGGCAGCTATTGGCTACTGGCTATGAACTTCCTTATTTTAGTCCGGTCGTACGGCATCACGTACGAATCCGTCGGACTTTGGTATGATTGTGTGTAGGCAAGTCCGTTCATTTGGAAAGTCCGTGGAAAAGTCCGCCTGTGTGTACGCGGCATTAGGATCACAGGGCTGAAATTTTGGATCCAGGAATATAAAAGTAAAAATTAGAATACAAAAAAACAGGTTGATAAGCGAGAATCTTGAAAGAATAGCTACAAAACTGTACACAAAAAGGGTGCATTCTCAGCACACTCCAGTTGTACCGGAAAGACTGACTTCCATGCGCATGCATTAAATGATAACATCCCCCGCTGGCCAATTAAGAGGCCAAAAACTGAGGACCCAGGGTGAAAATGACAGCAGTGAGGGATGTAATTGCTGCAGGTGAATGTGCTGCAGGTGGAGGTGAATATATTGAGGAATATTAGTTCCGCTTTAAATCAGAGGGCATTGCTGAGAATTCCTGGACCCCCCTTACCCAAAACATAGATCAAAGGGTTCAGCCAATGAAAAAAGATACACTGCATGCACACTAGTGTTTTTGTAAGCTCCTAAAAGCTGTTGTTAGCAATTTTTTCTTCTCCTAGAAGCTAAATAGTGTTATCCGATGTCTCTATGTACACTACATTAGACATGTACACTACTATTTTGAGCTTCAGCGTCTAGAAGCAGAAAAAAATAGTTTTTGTGGAGTTTCTTGGAGCGTTTTTCCAGCAGAAAAAATGCTGAATGCTGCTAAATGCTCCTAATCTAAAAGCTACTAAAATGCTTTGTTTTTTTTTTGTTGTACTGCAAAAACTTTAATAAAATGCCAATGCCCCTAATGGCTTCTAAATGCTTCTAAATGCTTCTAAAATGTTACTAGAAGCTGGGACAACAATATTTTTATCAGCATTTTCCATCCAGCGTTTTTTCTAGCTTTTTTTGAGCTTATAAAATACGCTAGTGTGCATAGAGCCATAAATTCTCCATGTATTCCATTCAAGAATATAGAATTGGACAGCATTTCTGTGTCCTGTGAATTATAGGTGGACATACCGTATTTGAAGATTTGTGACAAATCAGTAGTAGCAAAAAAAAATCTTGGCCCAACATCCATGTTGGGAATAAGAGGTGGGAATCGAACTACTGAGTTTCTGAAAAGCCACATAGGAAATTAAACCCTAACCCAGTCAAACCTGAAAATTCTTTACCGAGTAGAGTTGCTCTTTATCCATTGCAGATTGCTTACGTTTGTATTGTTTTTTTAGAGTTTGTTACTATTAAATTGCAGTTCATACGAAATATGCAGATGTGGAATCCAAACTTATTTTTATAAGAAAGCATTATAAAAACTTGTGTTTAGAATAATGAAGAAATGGTAATGTGCCAACAGACAATATTTGATATTTCAGAGAAGCAAAACAGTGTAATTATGTTAGCTAGATGAATGTCTGACCTTAAATGTCACGATGGATTATACTCAATAGAGAAGAGAGGGAACAGTGTTGTGCTATTCCATTCTTTCATGGGAATCAGGGACGGTTACAGTGAACTATACATACAGTAATAGAAATCCTAATATTACTTTGATGATCAAGGAAAAATGCCAATTATTTATTTTAAAACTGTATTTTGTGCCTAAATATGCCCTTATAAGGAGAGAACCGTGCATTTCCCTTTTGGAGGGGGTAAAACATTATTATTCAGAATTTATATAGCGCCTACAGTTTGCACAGCGCTTTACAATAAAGAGCAGGGTTTCTGAACCAGGGTTCTTCCAGAGGTTGCTAGGGGTTCCTTAAGCTATTAGCAATTTTTGCCTCTCAGATAAGGTTTCTCTGACACCATTGATCTGTTTAGCTATCTGTAAGGGGGGGGGGGGGACTTCTTCCCAATGACCACAA
Organism: Aquarana catesbeiana; assembly: GCF_042186555.1. Taxonomy (NCBI): domain Eukaryota; kingdom Metazoa; phylum Chordata; class Amphibia; order Anura; family Ranidae; genus Aquarana; species Aquarana catesbeiana. Next base: position 113,455,525 of record NC_133324.1, on the reverse strand, counting down.
GAATAGGGAGCATTCTTCCCACTGACCATCACACTCATGTATCATGGATTGTAGATATAGTAATTATTGGGAGGGGTTCCCTGAGATTGGAAATATATTTCAAGGGATCCTGTGTGTCAAAAAGGTTGAGAAAGACTGATATAAAGCAAGACAGTCCGATTACAATACAGTTCAATGCAGAAGGAATAGGGGGGCCCTGCTCATGGAGCTCACAATTTAAAGGGTGGGGGAGGTGATACAAAAGGTAATAACTGGGGGGATGAGATGATGGAGGTGTCCGAAGTACAGCAAGCTCCATAAATACATGGATGAGTGAGTTTGGGGTGAAGGAACTTGAGAGTCCTGACCTCTACCCAATAGAATACCTTTGGGCAGAATTAGAGCAGAGACTGTGAGCCAGACCTTCTCGTCCAACATCATTGCCTGACCTCCCAAATTTGCTTCTGGAAGAATGGTCAAACATTCCCATAGACACACTCCTAAACCTTGTGGACAGCCTTCCCAGAAGAGTTGAAGCTGTTATAGCTGCAAAGGGTCGACCAACTCAATATTGAACCCTACGGACTAAGACTGGGATGCCATTAAAGTATAGGCAGGCATCTCAATACTTTTGGTAATATAGTGTATATACATTAACCACGTGATATATTTTGTTAAATACCTTCACACAGAGATACATAGACATCCAAAAAATTTAGCAAAAATTACTGTTTTTTTTAAAATTTTATTTAAAACAAACTGCCAAGATAAAAATTTGGGAGTTGACGTTCTTTTTTTTTTGTTTGTTTGTTTTCAACACTGCAGGCTCATAGGCTGTTGTTTTAGGTCAGAAACCAGGAAAGGGAGATCAACCCAAAAAACTTCCATCCAGCCTCTTCCTCCACAGTGACAATCATGCTTTGTAAAGGGGTCTAGCACTTGCAATGTTATATAGACTATTTTATTTTTCATTGTTTCTTGGACATCAACTTTGAATTATCACTTTTAGGTGGATTTATCCTTTACAGCAAAAAATATAAAGGACATTTCACCAGACTTACACTTACTGGGCATTTAAAATAAACAGACTGAACTGATACTGTGAAAAATGACCCCATTAACAATTCAGTATACGTGTGCAATGATGACTTCAATGGTGCAGTGATGCAGAAGCTAGGTAGCCTTGTTTTCAATTGTATAGGCAAGAAGCTCCACCTACAGCACAGTCCATGAATTACACTCCTGGGAATGTTGGATTTTCTTAACCAAAATTGATTTTAGTTTGATCTATCTCTTTTGGAAACCATACAAAATTTCAGCAAACCGTATAAAAAAGGTCTCTTGCACAACATAGGTCTGCATAATTATCATCACTCTTCATAGTGTGAATATAAAGAATGACAGCAGCACATACAACGAAAAGTTTTAGAATATAAAATGAAGTAATAGATGCCACATCTAAACAAAGTACAAGGCAATGGAAACAGAAGGGAGGCTAGGAGAGGGTAAGGGCCCTTTAACACGGGCTGTCCAATCAGGTCTGTCTGTCTGTTTCTCAGACGGACCTGATCGAAGACTCCATTCAGCTCTATGAAGCGGCGGGTGTCAGCGGTGACATGTCCGCTGACACCCGCTGCTATGCGATCCGATCCTGTCTGCCAAATCCAGACAGATGGTGACCCTATTTTCCATCCATCTGGAGGATCGGATGGGATCTGATAAAAACAGACAGGCGGTCCATTTTCATCTGATCTCCCCATAGAGGAGAGCGGGGCTCTGACAGGTCCTTCTCAGCACAGTGAGCGGAGATGAACCCGTCATCCGCCTGCTCAGCGGAGATCAATGGATCAATCCCCCCCCCCGCTTAGCAAAGTGGAGTCCGTGTGAAAGAGCCCTAAAAGGGTCCAGCCAAAGTTCATCTTTCAGAATTGCTAAAATGTTTTCATTAATCATGCTATCAAGCAGAATCCAACTTCTGTAAACTTAAGGGATCAGCTCTTCTAAGCCAAAGTGGTTTTAACCCATTCCCTTCTAGTTAATGTCCCTTTTTTATTCGGTGTCACAAAAACACGCATGCGCAATTTTTAAGGCTGTGTCCTCACTAGTGTGACACCGAGTGTCCAAAGTCGCATGACAAGTCTCACTATTGGGAATGGAGCCTTAGACCCCTTTCACACTGGGGCGGTTTGCAGGCGGTATTGCGCTAAAAATACCGCCTGCAAACCACCCCTAAACAGCCTCCGCTGTTTGTTCAGTGTGAAAGCCCGAGGGCTTTCACACTGAAGCGGTGTGCAGGCAGGACGGTGAAAAAAGTTCTGCAAACCGCTTTTTTGGAGCGGTGAAGGAGCGGTGTATTCACCGCTCCTTCACCGCTCCTGCCCATTGAAATCAATGGGACAGCGCGGCAATACCGCGGCTATAGCCGCGCTGTACGAGGGATTTTAACCCTTTTTCGGCCGCCAGCGGGGGTTAAAACCGCACCGCTAGTGGCCGAATACCGCTGCAAGAACGACGGTACAGCAGCGCTAAAAATAGCGCTGTTGTACCGCCGACGCCCCCACCGCCCCAGTGTGAAAGGGGCCTAAAAGTTATTAAGGGATTAGGAAAGTTCATAAAAATTACTTGGGGTTAATCACAAATTTTATTCTGCAATTTTCCCTTTTATACAGATACTAGAATTGTTTCATTTACAAAGCATTTTATTACATTTGGTGTAAAAAAAAAAAAAAAAAAAGAAAGGAATGCAAATTTTAACCACCTCAATACAGGGCACTTACACCCCCTTCCTGCCCAGGCCATTTTTCAGCTCTCAGCGCTGTCGCACTTTGAATGACAATTGCGTGGTCATGCTACACTGTAACTATGTGAATTTTTTATGATTTTCTTTACACAAATAGAGCTTTCTTTTGGTGATATTTAATCACTGCTGGCTTTTTTATTTTTTACAAAAGAAAGGCAGAAAATTTTGAAAAAAAAAGTTTTTCTTAGTTTCTCCTTCACTGATGTGCGCTGATGAGGCGGCATTGATAGGCTGCACTGATGGGCACTGATAAGGCGGCACTTATGGGCACTGATTAGGTGGCACTGATGAGGAGGCACAAATATGCCACATTTATGGGCACTGATAGGTGGCACTGATAGGCGGCACTGATGGGCATTGATAGGTGGCACTGGTGGGCACTGATTGGTGGCACTGATGGGCATTGATGGGCAGCAGTGATGGGCATTGGTGGGCAGCACTGATAGGTGGCACTGATAGCCAGCACTGACTGGCATCACTAATGGGCACTGATTGCTGGTACTGGTGGGCACTGATTGCTGGCACTGTTTGCTGGCATTTATGGCACTATATTATAATCAGGGCACTGACGATCAGTGCCCTGTTTACATGTGTAGATGTCCCCCTGTGGGGAGATGCCGCTGATCAGCTCTCCTCGCCACACACTCATGTCATGTGAGCGCCAATTATCTCTGTGTTTACATGTGACCGGCTGTGGACACAGCTGATCACATGGTTAAAGAATGCATTAAGAATGCCGGTCATAGAATGCATCAAGATAAAAAAACTTCTTTACAACCCCTTTAAGGGCTTGGTATCACACATTTCTGCACAATCCAGTTATCAGTAAGCGGAATTTAAATTTTAACCCCATCATCTCCTGTTTAAAACACATTTTACAAACAAATGTAAAGATTGTACATGCAGTTTAAAGGCTTGTGTCAACAGGTTTTGATCACTTCAAGTTTTAGGGAATGCAATTCCTGCTGGAAGCAGGTCAAATGCAATTCAGAAAGAGTTCAACTGTGAGTCATATGTACCTGTCAATATATTCTGAATTACCTCAGAAATACCTCAAACTGATGCTATTGACCCTTGCTTGTCAACCTTTAACCCTAAATTGTATTTCTCAAGATCTTTTCCTCTTGGGGTATCGGGCAAGGCTGTTGCAGTGCCATGGATGCAGCCATCTTGTATTCTCAGCGAGAGCCCAGGGGCAGCTGATAGAAGTCAGTCACCACCGACCAAATCAACTGACACAACACCCAAAATGTACTGGCACAGCCACGTTTTTACTGACATTTCCAAAAGTTACAAAATTGCAATTTTAAGTGCACATTTCAGTATTTAGGCTACAAATAAGTACAATATGCAATTAGCAATGTCATTTAAGGTAGATCGATATTAAAGTGGATGTAAACCCAATGTCATCCTTTCTAAACTACTTCCATAGTGGTTATCTATAAGGATATACATGCCTCCTGCATGTATCTTTACCTGTCAAATGTCTCCCCTCTGCCTGTTATTAGACCCGAAAAACTGCAGATTCTGTGGGTGGGTCTGTTGTCTGGAGCTCGGTGGGTGGAGTCATGATGTCAGTAGACTCCCCGCCCACCTCTACACTCCCCTTGTCACTATGCATTTTCTCCTGTGTATTTCCTACACTGAACTTCTGCTATGATCTCTAACATCCAGTGAAAAGACAGGAAAGTAACCACATGACTTCAGCATGCCAAATCATGCTGAGATGTGGAACAGCCAATCCTTGCAGAGCTGCTGAAGAAAGGAGTGGGAGAGAATTAAAAAATACTGCATGTCTTAGGCTAGTGCACGAGATATGTGAATCACCTGTCACTCACAGCAAGTGGGAGGATTTGACAAAGTTTTTCTCTGTTTGTCAAGATTTATCTCACTGAACAATAAAAGAGGATTGCTCAGAGCTGGATTAACTCTGTGTGACAAGACTGGGCTCAAATGATAGGAAATTTTATACTCTACATTATGACACACACAAAAAAAATATTTTTCGGGTTTACAGCCACTTTAGGGAAAAAACATATTTCTTATTGTATTTCTGATATAGTAAGTAAGTAGCTCAGGGACAGGACTTCGAATGGGCAGAACACACACATGAAATTGACTCTCACAGTGACACTGACAGCAGTGTGCAACAGCACAGATGATGATGACACCGACACGACACGTCCCTTCCTGAATCACAGTAAGTCTCTCTCCATGCCAGGTGGTCTCTTCAGTCCTGACAGCACTGACAGTCCCTCTCCTGGCTTGCTTTGCTCCTGACCTGAACATGAGGCTCCAGCTGTTCTGCTCAGCTCCCTTGTACCATTACATCACATGACACACTCAGACACTGCCTCTGCCAGACCCACCCCCTGCTGCGCCACCCACTCTGGACCGGAACTGTGCTTGCGCAGTTCTGAGCCGAGCATCACAGCCAGATTTTTTACTGGCAACCAGGGCCGTCTTTAATGTTGATTGGACCCTGGGCAAACATTTTCTTGGACCCGCCGCTCTGAGACATACAGTAATTAGCAGCTAGACTCATAATTAGTTTACTGCAGCAGATCAGGCAGCAAGTGCGATTGGTTGCTAGAGGTTACAGCACATCATTACCGCTCACTGATTAGTTGCTAGAGGTTACAGCACATAATTTCTGATTTGTTGCTAGAGGTTACTGCACATCCTTACCACTCACTGATTGGTTGCTAGAAGTTACTGCACATCATTACTGCTCATTGATTGGTTTCTAGAGATTACTGCAAATCATTATTGCTCATTGGTTGCTAGAGGTTACTGTACATCATTACCTCTGCACCAAATTGTGGGTGTGGCCAAACTGTACAGAGTGCAGGGTTGAGGGGCTCACTACATAAAGAGTGCATAGCTGAAAGGTGCGCTATGTATAGAGTGCATGGGTGCACTATGTACAGAGTGCATGTTTAAGGGGTGCCCTATGTGCAGAGTGCAGGGTTGAGGGGTGCACTACATGCAGAGTGCAGAGTTGAGTGCAGGGGTGCACCAGACACAGAGTGCTCTTCCCCCGCCCCCCCCCCGATTCCAGTACAGACTCCCACCCCCCCCAGCCCAAGTACAAGGCTCTCCTCCCACCCCCTCACCCCCCATTCTCTCCTAACACCCCCTCATACCCCAATTTCAGTACAAGGTTCTCCTCCCACCCCCTTCCCGATTCCAGCACATAGTTTTCCTCTCACAAATCCTACTCACAACATCCGATGTGAGGTCTGTGCAGCCTGCACATTTCAGAAGCAGCTTCCCCTGTGCAGATTCCCCACCCCCTTCCTCCTCTGCTCTCATTGAACTCTGTGTATACCCGAGGGGTCAGAGTGGCCACCGGGGGAGGAGCGCTGTCACTTGTAAATACAGAAGCAGTGCTTCTGTATTTACAAGTGACAGTAGGCGAGCAGCCAGCATGTGACCAGCACCAGAGGTGGCTGAACTCCGGCGGGCAACGTGGGGCTCAAGGTGCGGGCAGTGCTGGGCCCCCCAACAATGACAGGGCCCTGGGCATATGTCCCGTTTGCCTCACGTTAAAGATGGCCCTGCTGGCAATCTTTTCCTGTTCTGACAGGAGAAAAGTACCCATTTTCTACTGGCTGCCAGTAAAAATTCTGACGGTTGTCAACACTGCTACCGACACTCCTTAGATTTGGTACCTGCCTCTTGATAAGTGAATCAACTGTCATAGTGATGTAAACACCTTGCAGCACTCAGGGGGTACTTGCAGGTAAACACACAGTCTGCGCAGATGAGCGCAGGCCCTTCACAGGTGCAGTGTACATAACCTGTCAGGGAGATTGATGGAGATAATAACAATATGCAGCATCCCAGATAGGGGGGGGGGCAAGCAGGGGTAAAGGTTTGAGCAGACAGGTCTTGTTGGCTGTAACGTTCCAGACTGAATTACTGCTCAGTGCTTGCACGGTTTGGAATCAGTGATAATTTATTTGAGAGGATTGGTATGCTTGTTAAGCACGTTTAATTAGTTTAATGTCCATTGGTCATAGATTTGCTGTAACTGCCATTAGCATGCAATTGCACACTGTATCAAAAAAAACAGATCTGCCTGCTTGAGTTTACGAGATGAAAGAAAAATGAAGCCCCAGATAAGGTGACAGCTCCAGTCTTGTCAGATACTGAAATGGGTGAACGATGATGGATCTATGATTGAAAACAAAAGCTTATGCCAGTTTTATCTACAAAGTTACATTTTAGGACTGAATTGGATATTTTGAATAGGTAAGAGTGCTAAATGGCTTGTGCATAGGCATTATAGACAAGTGGAACAGCACACAGTAGTGAAGGTGGGAGAGTGTATAGGAGAAAAGGGGAGGGTAATATAGTAGTCACCCTTGAGTAGACGAGAACATGCCACTCATGTAGGGACACATCCAGAACATACTTTCTGGAGTTCCTAAAGAGTGTATAGGACACTTGTTAGAAATCTGTCTCCCACCTGTGCAAGTCAGTAAGGTGTATATTAAAGTGATTGTAAAGTCTTGTTTTTTTTTTTTTTCTTTTAAAATAACAAACATGTTATACTTACCTGCTCTGTGCAGTGATTTTGCACAGAGCACCCCCAATCCTCCTCGTCTTGGGTCCCTGGCTGGAGCTCCTGGCCCCTCCCTCTTGTTGAGTGTCCCCAGAGTAAGCAGCTTGCTCTGGGGGCACCTGAAAGGACTCTACGCAAAAATAAAAAATGTTGGTTAGAGATACGCTTTAATATTTAAAAAAAAAGGTACCCTTAACTTTAATGGTGTATTAGGCAACATGCAATAACTTTGGTACTGTGTACTCACAAACATGCACTTTACTCCAGTGAAAATTCGTTTTAAGCTTAGTTAGGAGGTATACATTTAAAATTTAACACTTCTGATACAGAGAGGTGGCTGGGGGCTAAAACACTCCCTTTAATTAGCATATGTGGTAATTAGTTATGTAAGAGTTAAAGCAGTGCTAAGCCTAAAACCAAAAAATGTAATATATTGCAGCTTACCAGTCATTAGATGTGGTGGCTGCATTAAAATCACTTCCGGACCGCCCACCGTCGTTATACGTCGGTACTTTGAAGAGGAATATCGTTATTATGGCAGCGGGCGGTCCGCTTCAAGATAAAAGTGGTCTCTGCTGCGAATTCGTCGCAAGGTCACTTTTATCGGCGGCGGGAGAGGGGCCTTCCGCCGCTGACCGGAGCCGTCAGATCTTCTTCGGATCTCTTGTGTGACATGGAGATAAGTGAGGGGAAGATGGCCCCCACCTGTCTCCATATCAATGCTGGGCGGAAGTGACGTCAAAACGTCGTTTCCGCCTATAGCTCTTAACCACTTGCCGACCAGCCACTGCAGTTGTACTGCGGCAGATTGACAAGGCTGGGTAAAACGACGTTATGTAACGTCACTTCGCCCTGTGGCCACTAGCTCGCCCCCTCCAGCCAATGCGAGTGCCTGGCGGTCACGATCACCGACGGGCTCCCACGATCGCCTCTGACACACGGAGAACCGGGATCTGTGTGTGTAAACAGAGTATGAGCAGGGATCTGTCATCTCCCCTGTACAGTCCCCTCCCCCCTTCAGTTAGAACACGCACTAGGGAACACATTAACCCCTTGATCGCCCCCTGGTGTTAACCCCTTCGCTGCCAGTGACATTTTTACAGTAATCAATGCATTTTTATAGCATTGATCAATGTATTAATGCCAATGGTCCCAAAAATGTGTCAAAATTGTCCGATGTGTCTGCCACAATGTTGCAGTCCCAATAAAATTCGCAGATCGCCGCCATTACTAGTAAAAAAAAAACCAACAAAAATGCCATAAAACTATCCCCTATTTTGTAGACGCTATAACTTTTGCGCAAACCAATCAATATACGCTTATTGCGATTTTTTTATTTTTATTTTTTTCCAAAAAAAACTAAACTGAGGAAAAAAAAAGTTTTTTTTGTATATTTTTGGGGGATATTTATTATAGCAAAAAGTAAAAAATAATGCGTTTTTTTTTCAAAATTGTCGCTCTTTCTTTGTTTATAGCGCAAAAAATAAAAACCGCAGAGGCGATCAAATACCACCAAAAGAAAGCTCTATTTGTGGGGAAAAAAAGGACGTCAATTTTGTTTAGGTGCAACGTCGCACGACCGCGCAATTGTCAGTTAAAACGATGCAGTGCCGAATCGCAAAAAAGTGCTCTGGTCAGGAAGGGGGTAAAATCTTCCGGGGCTGAAGCGGTTAAAGGGACATTTTTTTTTTTTTTGATTTTTTTAAATGACAATTTATAAAAAATTTTTTATTATTGCATTTTGGTGTAAATATGAGATCTGACGTCTTTTTGACCCCAGATCTCATATTTAAGAGGTCCTGTCATGCTTTTTTTCTATTACAAGGGTTGTTTACATTCCTTGTAATAGGAATAAAAGTGACACTTTTCTTTTTTTTAAAGAACAGTGTAAAAATAAAAAACTTAAAGGTAAAATAAATAAGAAAAAAAATAGTTTTCTTTAAAACTAGTCCCGACGAGCTTGCGTGCAGAAGCGAACACATACACAAGTAACGCCCGCATATGAAAACGGTGTTCAAACCACACATGTGAGGTATCGCCGCGATCGGTAGAGCGAGAGCAATAATTCTAGCCCTAGACCTCCTGTGTAACTCAAAATATGCAACCTGTAGAATTTTTTAAATGTCGCATAAGGAGATTTTTAGGGGTAAAAGTTTGTCGCCATTCAACGAGCGGACGCAATTTTGAAGCGTGACATGTTGGGTATCAATTTACTCGGCGTAACATTATCTTTCACAATATAAAAAAAAAGTGGGCTAACTTTACTGTTGTTTTATTTTTTTAATTAAAAAAAGTGTATTTTTTCCAAAAAAAGGGTGCTGGTAAGACTGCTGCGCAAATACGGTGTGACAAAGTATTGCAACGACCGCCATTTTATTCTCTAGGGTGTTAAGAAAAAAACGTATAATGTTTGGAAGTTCTAAGTAATTTTCTAGCAAAAAAAAAGTTTTTAACTTGTACACAACAAATCTCAGAAAGGGGCTCGGTCCTTAAGTGGTTAATTTTCCTTTGTTAGGCTTTTTTCCCTTTGCTTTCACCTGGTGATCTGGCCAGTAACACATCCCCTGTATTAGAGTGTCCCGACTCTGGATGAAGGAGCACAGACACCTTTAGAGAGCAGCATTGTTAAGCCCCTTTCAAGCGGACGTTCCCATCGTGTCCGTCTGTCAGTTTTTCAGGCAGACCCGATTGGAACCTCCATTCTCCTCTATGGAGCGTCGGGTGTAAACATACAAAAACAGAAGACAGATTGGGATCCGTCTAGAGGATCAGGTTGGATGGCAGTCGGGTGTAAACGGACAGGTGGTCTGTTTACATCCAGCCACCAATAGAGAAGAGCGGTCTGTGTCCATGTCCGCTCTGCATGAGCGGAGCGGACACGGACCGTCCACCCGCCTACTCCAGAGTAGAGGTCCCCTACTGAGCAAGTAGATCGCAGCCACAGTCCGCCCCATTTGAAAAGGGCCTTAGTCTGGGGAGAGGGATGTGTTAGATGTACTAGTAGATTTAAATACACATGGGGTCATACATTATCCAATTATCTTGTACAATTTTCCTTTAGATTTACCAAAACCATATAATATGAAGTTAAACCTAAACACTTCCAATCTGTATGCAATCAGGCAGGCCCTTGCCCTACATAGTTGAAAGTAATGCTGGCCATACACTATACGAAAAGATGTTCAAACCCATTTTAGAAAAAAAACAACATTCGGCTGTGAAGGCTAATGATAGTGCCATCATGTAATGACCAATAAATAACCATAATGTACATAAATGAATCAATTTTTTGTTTGTTTTTTCACATATACCTAGCGCCAACAGTTTGGACAAGAAACACATTAACCTTTCAATTTATAATTCGACAGAAAATTTCCAAACTTGTCCTTCATTTTTTTTGCCTCAAAAAATGTCCCAACTGATTACCGATTTGTGCCCATTAACTGGCCGAAAAACGAACAAACTGTCTAAATGACCGAATTTCGTCCGATTTTTCATATAGTGTATGGCCAGCATTAATCTAAAGGAAATTGAATAAGAAAATTGTATAATGTATGGCCAGCCTAACACTGGAGAGTGAAAAATCTGGTGCAGCTGATGATAGAAATCAATCAGCTTCCAGTTTTTTTTTTTTTTTTTGTCAAAGCTTAATTGAACAAGCTGAAGTTAGGAGCTGATTGGCTACCATGCACAGCTGTACCAGATTTTGCACTCTCCAGTTTTGGTACATCAGCCCCAGATAGTTGCTTTCTATCTGCCCTGTTCGCACCGCAATGCTGCCTTGAGGCGAGTTGCAATGTGTTGCTTATAAACGCAGACATGCCACATCCTTATGCATTACATCATCCTGCACAGGCCAATCAAATGGTTGATGCTGGGTAGAAGATGTTGGCACCAGTGAGGGACCCAGATGTGGAATCGTTGAAGTGCAGGTATTGCTGCCTTTAGTTCCGTTTTGGGCTGTGCTCAGGGTCAGGTTTCATGCTGTTACAGTGTTACTTTAAGCTAGATTCACACCGTTAAAGTGCGATGGCACAATCATTTCCACGTGTCGCATGCAGGGCAGCCCATTCATTTCAAATGGCTGCCCTATGTGCGAGAAACACAGAAAATCAATTCTTGACTGGTTTCCAAAATCGCACCACACCGAACTGCAAGGTGCTGTTGCCCCATGTGATTTCTAAAACTGTACACGTTAGCAGATGTTTGATATCACCTTCAAGCGCCTGCTAGATGGCAACGTGTTTCCATTCATGTTGAGAACGCACACGGTTTTGCGGGGTTCCTTCAATGCAAATACTCCCCAGCACACCATGGATCTTCAAATGTAGTCCAAAGCCTTTATTGCAAAATGATCACATCATTTCATGAACGAGTGCAAGGTTTCGAAGCTGTGCAGGACCCCCTCGTCAGACACGCACAAGGAGTGCACCTACATTTACTTATTTGTGCAGAAATTCCTAATCTGTTTCATGGCTCCTTTAGAATTTCCTTGGTGTCTTGCAGAATTGATAAATGTTCCCATCGATGTTTTCTCATGGTCCGTTCAGCAGTGTACACATACCTTGGTACACTTGCCACATTAATAATACTGATACATGTCTTTGTATGGTCTTCACACTTTATTAGTGTTTTCAGAGATCTTATTTTTGACAGAATGTCCCTGTATATGGTCTGGAATATATTACCTTATGCTGATCATATGCACTGTGAAGCTATCTTTTATTATGTCTGACGTATAGTAGTAACCACTTGTCCGGACCAGTTCTGACACTTCGCTCCTACGTTTAAAAATCAACTTTTTTTTTTTTTGCTAGAAAATTACTTAGAACCCCCAAACATTATATATATATATATATATATATATATATATATATATATATATATAATTTTTTTTTTTTTTTTGCAGAGGCCCTATAGAATAAAATAGTGGGTTTTGCAATTTTTTATGTCACATAGTATTTGCGCAGCGGTTTTTCAAACGCCATTTAGAAAAAATAAAAAAAAAACCTTTATGAATTTTATATTTCAATGTTTTTATTGAAAAATTTTAGAAATAACAAGAGTAGCAGGTAAACATAAGTCAATGTTCGGATTATTGCTATGACAGATTTACAAATACCTAAGATATAATAATACAAGGTATTACATGGTCCATTAGTATAAAGGAACAAACAATACTCATGGGATGTTCTCAGATAAACCCACTGAGCAAAGAAAACCCAGTAGGTAATATCAAACGGTATTAAACGTATAGTTAACCTAACAACTTTTAGTTCTAATCAGTATTCAAAATCGTAACCATGTGCAGTAACATACAAAAACCTGAGTATGGTACAGAGAGGCAGGTGAAGGGAAGGGAGGGGTCGAGGAGGGATAGTGTATAAGACATAGTAGGGGACTTTTGAACCTTTTCCTGAGAATATCAATGTCAAAACTTAATGAAGTTCTAAAGACAACCCAATAAGTATTTGGTTTACCCGCTTCACCCCCCGGAAGATTTTACCCCCTTCCTGACTAGAGCGTTTTTTGCGATTCAGCACTGCGTCGCTTTAACTGACAATTGCGCAGGTGTGCGACATGGCTTCCAAACAAAATTGACGTCTTTTTTTTTCCCACAAATAGAGCTTTCTTTTGGTGGTATTTGATCACCTCTGCGATTTTTATTTTTTGCGCTATAAACAATATAAGAGCAACAATTTTGAAAAAAACGCATTATTTTTTACATTTTGCTATAATAAATATCCCCCAAAAATATATAAAAAAACATTTTTTTTTTTCTCAGTTTAGGCCGATCGTATTCTTCTACATATTTTTGGTAAAAAAAAATCGCAATAAGGGTTGATTGATTGGTTTGCGCAAAAGTTATAGCGTTTACTAAATAGGGGATAGTTTTATAGCATTTTTATTAAAATTTTTTTTTTTTACTAGAAATGGCAGCAATCAGCGATTTTTATTGTGACTGCGACGTTATGGCGGACATGTCGGACATTTTTGACACATTTTTGGGACCATTGTCATTTATACAGCGATCAGTGCGATTAAAAATGCATTGATTACTGTGTAAATGACACTGGCAGTGAAGGGGTTAACCACTAGAGGGGAGGGGTTAAGTGTGTCCTAGGGGAGTGATTTCTATCAGGGGGATGGGCTGGTGTGTGACATCACTGATCTCTGCTCCCAATGACAGGGAGCAGAGATTGAGTGACACTTGTCACTAGGCAGAACGGGGAGATGCTGTTTACATCAGCATCTTCCCGTTTGTCCTCTCCGTGAGGCGATCGCGGGTATCCCCGCGGCGATCGAGTCCGCGGGACCCGCGACCCGACTCACGGAGCTCCCGGCCCGGGCGCATGCGGCGGCGTGCATGCAATGGCATGGTGGGGAATTCAAATGGACGTACAGGTACGCCCATTTGCCCAGCCGTGCCATTCTGCCGACGTACATCGGCGTGCGCCGGTCGGGAACCGGTTAAACTACATGTAGAAAGAGGTGGAGGGAAGGAAGGAAAGTAGAAATGAGGAAAAAAGAAAGGGGAAGGAGAGGAATTCAAGAGGGTCAGCCCAGAGCTTATTAGGGAACCCAAATGTAACGGATCCACGAGTCCCATGTTTTATCAAATTTTTTAGAGTTATTATGGAGTGTGTGAGTGAGTTTGTCATTAACCGTAATCCAGTTGATTCTATTTTTAACGTAATCCAGAGGAATAACCAGTTGTTTCCAATGCCGGGCCACTGTAATCCTTGCCGCTCACAGTATATATGTGATTAATTTCGTTGATTTCTTGGGCACCTCTTCGGGTAGTCTATGGAATAAGGCCACCTCTGGGCATCTACAGATCTTCACCCCAGTCACCGAATTTATTAAATTAAATACCGTAATCCAAAACCTAATCACCAAAGGGCACTGCCACCAAATATGGTGCATTGTCCCCAACTGACCACAGGGTCGAAAACAGGTAATGTGGATGGATGCATTTTAGCTACCCGAGTTGGGACCAGGTACCAACGTAACAGTGTTTTATAGTTGGCCTCAATTAGCGTGGTATTGAAGGAGATTTTGGATAAATTATAAGCAATATCCTGCCATTCAGACAGATCAAAAATAAGATTCAGATCTTTTTCCCATTGATTCATATAGGAGAGCTTTGAGTTTGGTTCAGTGAGGGAAGCATAAACCACAGATTGTCATCCCTTCAATGGACCCCTTGTCTGGCAAGATAACTCAAACGTTGTAAGTGTAAGCGGCTCAATTATTAGATTGTTTGTTTGTGTCTGACAAAGGATGCAATTTGGTTATATCAGAATATTTCACTGGTAGGTACCTGCATCTTGTCTTTACAATGTTGTAAAGAGTATACCTGGTTACCATTAAGGTAGTCGCCAATTCTCAGCAATCCTTTATTGAGCCATCAATGAAATGACTGTGGCACTAACACTGGTGGAAACGCCGGATTGCAGAAGAAGGGAGCTAAAGGTGTGTGTGGGGATGATAGGGATGCCCAGTGACGTACTCTATCCCAAGCTGCCAATGAATGTGATAAGGAAGGGCAAAGTATAGGAGGGCATACCCGGCTGGGAAGCCACATCAGTGATCCTATGGCCAAGAGGTGACAGGAGAGTGCCTCAAGGGAGACCCAAAGAGGTGCAGGACCTGTAGCAGTAATATGGACAAGTTGGGAAATCTGAGCGGCTTGAAAGTAGTTTACTAAATTAGGGAGACCAAGACCCCCCTTTAATTTTGGGACATATAGGATCTGTTTGTTCAGTCGAGGTCTTCAATTACCTCAAATGAAATGAAGAACCTCGACTTGTAGACGCTGCAGATCTCCTCTCGGGACTGTCACTGGTAGAGTTCTAAAATAATAAAGTATCCTGGGTAGAAATGTCATTTTGACAGAGTTAATTCTGCCAAGCTATGATAGGGAATAGTCCGCCCAATGGTGAAGGTCCTCTTTAAGTTTTTTTTAAATAATGGGGGATAATTAGCTTTATAAAGAGTCTCAATAGAAGGCGATAATTGGATCCCTAAATATGAAAGGGAATGTGATGCCCGTTGAAAATTTTCAGTTTTCCCGAAGAGTCCGTACCATTTAGTGGGGAAGCGAGACATTAAGGGCTGCTGTTTTGTGAGGGTTCAGGGAGAGGCCGGAAAGCCAAGAGAACTGGTCCAATAAGGATAGCAAATGAGGTAGAGTGATTTGAGGGTTTGTAATATACATAAGGACATCATCAGCAAATAAGGCACATTTATGTTCTTGTTGCCCACAGCCGATTCCAGAAATATTAGGGTGGGCCCGAATTGCCATGGCCAAAGGTTCGATAGCTAATGCGAAAAGTAAGGGTGAGAAAGGGAATTCCTGTTTCGTACCACGTTTGATAGTGAATGACGACGATTTGTAGCCCCGTATGGAAACCTGAGCTGACGGAGATCCATATAAAGTTTTCAATAAAGATAAAAAGCTAGGTCCAACCCCAAAAGTCTATAAAGTAGTGAATAAATAATTCCAATTCACGCTATCAAAAGCCTTATGAAGGTCTAATGATAGAAGGAGAAGCTCCCGATAAAGGGGGGCATCCCAATTAGCAATGTACAGCTGAAATCAAGGTTATAGTTCTACGAATTTTGTCTAATGTTTGGCACCCAGTGATTAATCATGATTGATCTTTATGAATGTATTCTGCCAAGAATGTGTTCACTTTCATGAATTTTAAAAACAAAACACTAAAGTTAGCCCAATTTTATTGTATAATGTGAAAGATGACGTTACGATGAGTAAATTGATATCGAACATGTCATGCTTTAAAATTGTGTCTGCCCATGGAATGGCGGCAAACCACAGTGCTTAATGTTCCCCATAGGCGATGCTTTAAATGCCTTTACAGGTTACCAGTTTAGAGTTGCACAGGAGGTCTAGTGCTAGAATTATTGCTCTCGCTGTGACATTCGGGACAATACCTCATGTATAGTGCGATCACCAATTACAAATGCGTGCGGGAGTAACGTATGCATTCGCATTCGTGCATAAGCACGGTAGGACAGGGGTGCTTTAACCACTAGCTGTCTGCCCACTGTCATATGACTGCGGGACGAGGCAGCTCTCGTTCTGGATGGACGTCATATGACGTGATCGCCCTCCCGAGCCACTAGGGGGCGCGCGCGCGCCCGCCGCGTCGCTCAAGACCCGATGCGCGTGCCTGCGATTGCCGGGTAACAGAGCAGGACCGTTGATCTGTGTGTGTAAACACACAGGTCCAAGTCCTGTCAGAGGAGAGGAGACCGATGGTGTTTCCCTTGTACATAGGGACACCGATCGGTCATCTCCCCCACAGTTAGTATCACCTACCTAGGACACACATTTAATCCCTCGATCACCCCCTAGTGTTAACCCCTTCCCTGCCAGTCACATTTACACAGTAATCAATGCATTTTTATAGCACGGATCTCTGTATAAATGTGAATGGTCCCAAAAATGTGTCAAAAGTGTCCGATATGTCCGTCGCAATATCGCAGTCACAATAAAAATCGCAGATCGCCACCATTACTAGTAAAAAAAATAAATAAATATAAATGCTATAAATCTATGCCCTATTTTGTAGACGCTATAACTTTTGCGCAAACCAATCAATATTCGCTTATTGCGATTTATTTTATTTTTTTTTTTACCAAAAATATGTAGAAGAATACATATCGGCCTAAACTGAGGAAAAAATTTGTTTAAAAAAAAAAAAAAAAAAATTGGATATTTATTATAGCAAAAAGTAAAAAATATTGTGTTTTTTCTTTTGTTTATAGCGCAATAAATAAAAAATGCAGAGGTGATCAAATACCACCAAAAGAAAGCTCTATTTGTGGGGAAAAAAAATGATAAAAATTTCATTAGGGTGCAGTGTAACATGACTGCGCAATTGTCATTCAAAGTGCGAAAGCGCTGAAAAATGGCTTGGGCAGGAAGGGGGTGAAAGTGCCCTGTATTGAGGTGGTTAAAAAAAATATATATATATATATATATATATATATATATATATATATATATATATATATATATACATATACATATTTTGTACTTTTTTTTTTTTTTACACCTTTTTTTTGGGTGGGGGGGGATTCATTTCATTACTATCACAAGGGATGAAAAACATCCCTTGTGACCGCATGGGCCGTGACAGGTCCTCTTTATGGAGAGATCTGGGGTCTATTAGACCCCAGATCTCTCCCCTAGCCTCCCATGCCAGCGATCAGACACAGATCAGTCTAATTGGCTGCTTTCCTGGCCGCTGGTGTCTAGGCAAACAAAGACGCGGAAACCGGAAGTGACGGCATAACTAGTCGCTCCCGGTTCCTGGGGTTACAGAGAGAGGGGAACATCGTCAGTTCCTCTCTCTCTTTCTCTGTTCAGGGCAGCCATCGCCGCCGGCCACATCGCTCTCATGCACCGCAATCGTACGGTAGACGAGGCGGCAGGAAGGGGGAGGTACTTCCTTTCGCCTCCCACAGAAGTGATCAAGTGGCTAATTAGCGACTCGGATCACTTCTCCACGGGGATCGCCAGGTGAAAACATACATACCAGAATGATGCCTGTAGATGCAGGCATCATTCAGGTATAACCACTGAAACAGGAAGACATCCATGGAGGTCCTCCCAGCGGGAAGTGGTTAAATACAAAATAAAATTAAAATTAAAAAAAGATAAATGTAATCGGGCAAAAAAATGTGAATTTAAACGTGTGCAAAAAAAAGGAAACTGAAAAAAAAAACCTCAACAGCAAAAGGGTTAAAGTTTCTTAAAGGTACCAATGCCCTTTTTTTCTACACTGGACACATTTGAGTTGATTTTCAGCATATTTAGTTTCCTGGCATGCATTATTGTGATCATAGTATATATAAGAAGTTGCCAGCCAGTGTGGGCGTATAAACAAGTCTTAGTTTACAGGTAGATCTCATGTGACAGTGGGTGGATATAAGAATTGCATTGTTCCTCTGGATCTTCGGTGACTTTGCTCAGCAGTACTAATGAAAGTGACATTTCTTTGGCATGTCGGAATGATTTTCTTTCCTTTGCGTCTTAATATGATTCTTGCCCTCTGCGGGTTCCTTTTTCCCATGTAACCTTATCACATCCAGGGACAGAGTGAAAGAAAGCTCAAGAGGCTCATTGAGCAGCAGCTGAGGTTTCATGTGACCTACATGGAGAATACACTGAAACAGCAGTTCCTCCCCTGGAAATTTAAGACACAGGATAGAAGCTCTGTCACTTCCTAACATTCAGCTGAATGGAAGTCAGTGATAGGAAGCAGAGCTTCTACGGCAGCCTTCTCTGTCTGCTGGGACTGAACCTGACAAGTCTTCCTCAGCCTACCCCTGTACAGGGGGCACTATGGATTATACTAGAACTAGTAGGAGACCTGCGTATTAGTTTAAACACTGACTTATTTGTCGAATCAACATGAGTATTATCCTCAAGCCAAGATCCCGATCCACCAGCTCCCTCAAGACAACAGATGGGCTCTGGTAAAGTATATTCTGTAGCTGTCATTGCATTGGGCTGTGTAGTATTGAGGAACTGTTTACAATGTTATTGCAGCGTGTCCAATCATGGAGTTATTTCTGTGTATACCGATGGCTGGTATTGGGTTTTTGAGCATCATAAATGAAAGATTTTCAGACGTTATAGAATGTTTTTTCAGTGATTGGAAATTCTGCAGAAAATATATTATTTTCTAAATAATGTACACTTGTTCTCAACTTTTCTAGAGCTTTTAGTGCATCTGTATGGCTCAGGTGTTTATACATATATGATAGAAACTCATTTGAAGCTCATTTGTCCAGTTCTCATACATGGCCATTAGATAGCTTAGAGCTACGGATGATCTGAATTATGTAACTGACCATATTTGAAGATCGTTGTCATGGACAAAGTCATTTTATGTTGTACTGAATCACATAACTCAGGATTCTGGCCACAATAACGGTGGTACTCTCCAGCATCATGATGACATGCTTCTTAAATTTCAATTTTTAATGCTTGTCTGTAGTAAAAGATCACCTACAAGGCAGGACACTGTAAAATCTACATAAAAACAGAATGCAGTGATTTAAAAAAAAAAAAAAAAAGCTCATAAGCCCTTATTTTATTCACAATAGAAAACATATCAAATGTGTAAACTGAGAAAATGTACCATTTTAAGAAAAAAATAAGGTAATTTTTAAATTGATGGCAGCAACACATCTCAAAAAAGTTGTGACAGAGCCACCCCTTCTTTTAACAACACACTGTAAATGCCTGGGAACTGAGGAGACCAGTTGCTGCAATTTTGGGAGAGAAATATTGTCCCATTCTTGCTTGATATAAGATTTTAACTGTGTCTTGGGTGGTCTTTGTTGTATTTTTCTTTTCAAGAAGTGCCAAATATTTTCAATTGGTGAAAGGTCTGGACTGCAGGCACATCAGTTAAAGAGGTTGTAAACTCACGTTTTTTTCACCTTAATGCATTTTATGCATTAACCTCCCTGGCGGTATTCCCGAGTCTGGCTCGGGGTGGATTTTCAGGACCAAAAGTAGTAACCCCGAGCCAGACTCGGGATCGCATTGCAGGATCCAGGAAGAGCTTACTTACCTTGTCCCCTGGATCCTGCGATGTCTCCCTGCAGTGTTAGCGGCTTGTCCTCCGCTCAATTCATCACGGAGCTGGGCTCTGTTCCCTGCGAGTGTTGCGACGCACGGGGACGGAGAACGGCGCCAAATTCAAAAAGTGAAACACACACTATACATACAGTATACTGTAATCTTACAGATTATATTACTGTATGAAATAATTTCACATCCCTTTAGTCCCTAGTGGTTTGTCCCGTGGCCTGCATGCAGTTTTATATTATAAAAACTGTTCTTTCTGCCTGGAAACTGGGGATTTTCCATAGCAACCAAAAACGTCCCTTTACATCAAAAGTAGTTTTAGACCAGCTAGAAAACAGTGATAATAAATTAGAATCACTCGAAGAATTGAGCGATAGTGATTTGTGGGGAGATTCGTCATCAAACACTGAAAGTAATGACAGCGACAATTCTGCAACTGAGCAAATTTCAGTGTTTTTGATTTGATTACATTATTGAATAATTTTTATTATTATTATATTATTATTTGATATAATTATTTATAGATATTTATTATAATATAATTTATGATTTCGTGTTTCAAACTTTATCATGCCCGGGATGTCTACTAGACTCTGGTTTGGACAGATTTAAGTGTGTTATTCCTAAGAATTACAGGCCTACAATATAAAATGCCAAATTTCCGTGCAAAATAATTGTACCGCTTTCAGCACCAAAATCTGAAATACTCATACTGCCAGGGAGGTTAAGGTGAAAAACCTTTTGTGCTGCAGCACCCCCCCAGGACCCCCCCCCCCCCCTTTTTCTTTGCTGAATCCGATCATTCCAGTGATGGGGACGAGCACAGCAACTCCAGCTGCTGGATAAATTGATAACAGCAGGAGCCATTGGCTCCTGCTGCTGTCAATCAAATCCAGTGACACAGGAGCCAGGGGCGGGGGCGAGTCCTGCTGTCTGTGTCAATGGACACAGCAGTAGGACTCGGGAGCACACCTGCACAAGTGCCTCCATGGAAAGCGGCTCTCTGTGGGGGCACTCGAGAAGGGGAGGAGCCAGGAGTGCCGTGGGGGGACCCCAGAAGAGGAGGATCAGGGCCGCTCTGTGCAAAACCCTTGCACCGAGGAGGCAAGTATAACATGTTTGTTATTTAAAAAACAAAAAAAACAAAGCTTTACAATCACTTTAAGCACCCAGACTCTTCTACTATGAAGCCATGTTTTCATAGATGCAGTATGCGGTTTAGCATTGTCTTGCTGAAATATACAAGGCCTTCCCTGAAAAAGATGTTGTCTGGATGGGAGCATACTCTGCTCTAAAGCCTGCATATATCTTTCAGCATTAATGGTGCCTTTCCAGATATGCAAGCTGCCCATTCCATACCCACTAATGCACAGCCCATACCATCAGAAATGCAGGATTTAGAACTGAGCGCTGATAAGCTGGGAGGCCCCTGTCCTCTTTAGCATGTAGGACAGCGCCCATGGTTAGCAAAAAGAATGTAAAATTTAAATTTGTCTGCACACAGAACAGTTTTCCACTTTGCAACAGACCATTTTAAATGAGCTTTGGCCCAGAGAAGATGGCAGCATTTCTGGATCATGTTCAGATATGGCTTCTTCTTTGCATGATAGAGCCTTACCTTGTATTTTTGGATGGCACGGAGATCTGTGTTCACAGACATTTAAAGTATTAATTTTACATTGAGGAACATTGTTCTGAAACTGTTTGACAATTTTTAGATGTAGCTTTTCACAGATTGACGAAACTCTGCCCATCTTTACTTCAGAGACGCTGTGACTCTCTAAGATGCTCTTTTTATAACAATCATGTTAACGATCTGTAGTCAATTAACCTAATTAGTTGCAAAATGTTTGTCCAGCTCTTCCTTGTTAGTACCGCTTACTTTGCCAGCTTTTTCTTGCCCGATCTCAACTTTTTTTGAGACGTACTGCTGTCATTTCATAAAAACATTTTTCCTTCTTAAAATGGTACATTTTCTCAGTTTAAACATTTGATGTTTTCTATTTTCTATTGTGAATAAAATATAAGTATATGAGATTTGCAAATTATTGCATTCTGTTTTTATGTAGATTTTACACAGTGTCCCAACTTTTTTGGAATTAGGGTTGTATTTAGGGAAAAAAAAGATATACAGGTCTCCCAGAATCTGGGACTTTCTCGGGGGGAAAAGGGGACTGTAGCAATCACGATTAATATGATCCTTTTGAAAATCTTTTGATTCCCTGTTTACATGTTTAGTTTATATTTTTAAATTTATTATTACAGATATTTATATAGCGCTGATATTGTACTTAGTCCTTTAGATATTGTACATTCCATTCAGTCCCTTCCCTAAAGGAGCTTACAATGTATGGTCCCTATCTCACATACCAGGACCAGTTTAGACAGGGATCAATTCACCTGCCAATGTCTTTGGAGTGTGGGAGGACACCCATGCAAGAGTAAGGAGAACATGCAAACTCCATACAGGTAGTGTCAATACATATCAATACAGGAAATAGCTGGAAGCTCATTAACCTGATGGATTTTAATTTTAATTGGGAAGTAAACTGAAGCCCAAAACAAACCTGATACCATGAAAATCTCATGTGTATAGACCCCTGGTGCAATCTCAACCCATGAGCATAACGCTCCTTGTCTCGGTAGGCACTGTTTGTCCTTCGCTCCTCCTTGTTTATGTAGACTTTGTTGTGGCTCATGTTTTGTGTGAGTACACATTACATACTGTAAGCCTTGTGTAAGTGGGGGTAAGGTAAAACAACTAAAAGCTCTTATTTATGTTTGGCATTGCTGCAAATACTGACCTTTCCAAATCTTGTATGAGTCCCTAAGCAAATACATATTTTACATAGTGATGTGGGCACGGTATTTACTGTGTGTCATTAACTCGCCTTATCTGTGTAAGCGCGGAGACCAGGAGATCATGATAGCACTGCAAATATGTACACTGGCTGCATGGCATTCAAAATACAGATACTAAAAGAAAAATGATTGTATTTACACCAAGAGAATAACAGTCATGTATACGCACTGACGCAGTGTCCTCATCAGACAGGCGCTTAAAGGGAAAGCTATTGTGTATTGCAAATCTACGAGTCTGTAGGTGCGGAAACCGACTGCAGACATTGGTTCCCAGGATAGGCCCCCAAAGAACATATTGCTTTTAATTATATTAAATATTCAGGAAGATTTTAGGAACACCATTTAAATGAACCTGTATTCACTAATGGTTTATGTAAAGCAAACCTAAAATACCATGCAACCTCCCCAACTCTTCCACAAGCACTGTAAAGCCTAGTACACGCCACTAGGTTTTTTTTTTTTTCACACAGCTGGTTGAATGAAAAAAAAACTGACAGCTACGGTCGAAGCCGCTGTACTAACAATCCGATGTCACCGTCATTCATTCACAGTGTTCAGTGAATGTGAAAACTACAAGTACCGACAGCCTTTGAGGCTGTTGGCTTGTCAATCTCAATAAACTACCAGGGTGGTGTTGAGCACTATGATAGTTCATTGATTCCTCCTGGCGGAGTTGCCTGTTCATACGAGGTACGAGCAGACAACTTACACAGACTGTCTACAAGAACCTTGCATTGCATTACTATCTCACGGGTACATTGCTTTCCAGGCTCCTAGTAAGAAAAATCATAAATGCATAAAGATGTGCATTTATTTTATTTTTATTTTTTTTCAAAGGTGAACTTATCCTTTAAGCCAGCCGTACTTGGATCGAAATTTGGCTGGTTCAGCAGGGACAGGCTAAATTTTGAACCATGTATGGTTGTAATCTGTCAACTGACTTATGTACAATCAGCTTTTCAGGTTTTAGCTGAACGATCAGTGCCGCCGATTATAGCCTGCAGCACTGATCATTGTATTCTGCTGGTGGGGAAGGATCCCCACCAGCAGAATATGATCCTTAAGCAGGAAGGATTCGATGTGGACGGGGGAATTGGCTAATGTTTTTTTATTCAACCCGCCAATAAAACAAAAAATGAATCATGTATGGCCTGCCTTACTCTGAGTCAGAAGCTAAAAGTAGTGAAGCCTTTGGAATCTGCATGAAAACTAGACAATTCACATTTTTAAAATTAGGGTTCAGCAGCGGTAGCCTTTATATTTTTCTCAGTACAAATTTCCATTAAAGTGGTTGTAAAACCTTTCACATACCCAGTGAACTATCTAAAGCCTCGTACACACACTACAGTTGTTGGCCAATCGAGCGTCTGATTTTTGTCTTGCATACTAACGTTACACAATTGTCGTGCAACAAACACGAATGTAGTGACGTACTACGAGGAATTTCAGCTCTTGAGCGCCACCCTTTGGGCCCCTTCTGCTAATTTCGTGTTTGGTGAGCATTGATTCCGAGCATACGTGTTTGTACTTTCGACTTTTGTGTGACGGATTTGTGTACTGACCATACAAAAATCTGACGTCAAACCGTTGTCCGCCGAAAATTTACTAGCCTGCCATACAACATTTGTTGGCAGAAAATTGGACAACAATTGTCAAAAGGAGCGTACTAACGGTAAGATTTTAGGACAACAGTCTGTCAACAGACAATCCCCTGCCAACAATCGTACCGTGTGTACGAGGCTTAACACTTTATGAAACAAATCCCCTTTTATATAAGTTGCACATGTTTATCTGCAGTCTTCTCTTCTCTACATTCATTTAAAGCTCAGAATTCATAAAGCTTGTCTGAGCTGTCAGAAAAAATAAGCCGGAAAGCTGAAATTACACACTGCAGAGCTCAGTGAGGAGAGTGGACATGCCTGACGAAGGGTCCTGCGTGACTCAGAAACATTGCACTACCTGTTCTGTGATGTAATCGTGCTTCAATAAATAATTTGTTTGGATGCTACTTGATGATCCGTGGTGTGCTGGCAAATATCCTCTCTGTGGCTTTCTGATCCAGTTTCCAGCTGGTGGTTGCTGCAGCACCCAAATCCTCTAGAACTTTATCCAGGAACGTGTGTGATGGGAATATGGAGTATTCTGATTGGAGGGAAGGGACACACCCTCCTTCACACAGCACACAGGAACAGAGCTGAGGCTATCAATCTGCCTAATGTCCCTCCCCTGTCACCATTTTACTTTTGGTGTCAGGAGGAAAACTTATCAGGACTGACTCCCGATCATCTGACCACTGTGACAGCCAATCACAACGGTCATGTGATTGCTTGGTCCTTCCCGCTGCCCAGGCAAAAAGACCCCATTAAAGTAATGCCAGGACTGGGTGGGAAGGGGTTAAACATTTTCTGTGTTTACATGACGGGTCTGCCAAAAACACCGGCACATAAATCTCTTCCACTGATACTGCGCACCTCCAAAGCTTCTAAATGACTAAACAAATTATAGAGTGAGGCGTAAATAATCCATTATTCATATTCCTCTCGTTTTCTTGTATTTATATACAGCTGGAAAGTATGTGTAGAGAGCGCTGGCTGGGAAAGTTGAACGCAATCGCTTGTTTTCTCTGCAGACGTCTTGTTTGCTCTGCTGTGTTGTATTATTTTATTTGTGAGATTGTTGGCTTTGGTTTGTTTAAAGAAATGCAAAAGCAAATAAACATTAGAGGAGAAAGATAGTCGGATTCAGTAATTGGCAGTTCTAGTACCTCTGCTTGCACTGGTTTCACCCGGCAGTTTTACAGGGTGTGCATGAAAAAGAAATAGTTCTGCTTTAACCACTTCCCACCCAAGGTTCGTCAGATGACGTCATGGACTTTGAGTGGGGGTATCTGAATGATGTCTGCAGCTTTAGTCATCATCCAGATATCATCTTTTTCAGCCGGCGATTCTGTGTCGACCATAAGAACAATCGTAGCGGCAGTTCAGTGGCGACAGTTCCTGCCGCCCTCCGGTGCTTCTCCTGGCTTGCCCCTGTGATCGGGCGAGTCAGAGAACGAATCGGTCGCTCCTGGAAGTTTATCATAGAGATTTCTGGTGACCAGATGGTCCCCAGTCCCCTCTATGACCCTCGCAGTACCGGACACGAGTTGGAAAGGCTGAGAGAGTTTATTTTTATTTTTTAAATCTCAGCCTAAAGGAGAGATGTGGGGTCTTATTGACCCCACATCTCTCCATAAAGAGCACCTGTCATGCCCTATTCCAGGGATATGCAATTAGCCTCCTGCTGTTGCAAAACTACAAGTCCCATCATGCCTCTGAGTGTCATGCTTGTGGCTGTCAGAGTCCTGCTATGCCTCATGGGACTTGTAGTTCCGGAGGTCCGCTAATTGCATATCCCTGCCCTATTCCTATTACAAGGGATGTTTACACAAAGTGGACAAAAAGTGATCTCTTTTTTTTTTTTTTTTTTTAAAGAGAAAGTGTAAAAATATAAAAAAAAATTAAAGAATAAAAAAAAAAAAAATGTAAGCGCCCCTGTGTGCTCGCGCACAAAAGCAAACGCATACGTAGGTCGCGCCTACATATGTAAACGGCGTTCAAATCACACATGTGAGGTATCGCCGCATTAGAGTAAAAGCAACAATTCTATCCCAAGACCTCTGTAACTCTAAACATGTAACCTGTAAAAAATTGTTAAAACGTCGCCTATGGAGATCTTTAAGTACCGAAGTTTGCCGCCATTCCACAAGTGTGCGCAATTTTAAAGAGTGACATGTTAGGTGTCTATTTGCTCAGCATAACATCATCTTTCACATTATAGAAAAAAATTGGGCTAACTTTACTGTTTTTTGGGGTTTTTTTATTCATGAAACTGTTTTTCTTTTTTTTTTCCCAAAAAAAACGCATTTGAAAAATCGCTGCGCAAATACCGCGTGACATAAAAAGTTGCAATGACCTCCATTTTATCCCCTAGGGTCTCTGCTAAAAAAAAAAATATATAATGTTTGGGGTTTCTGAGTAATTTTCTAGAAAAAAAAATGATGATTTTTAAATGTAGGAGCGAAGTGCCAGAATTGGCTCGGATGGGAAGTGGTGAAAAGCGATTTACCTCTTTTACTTGTTTTTGGATCACTACTTTAAATGAAACATCCGTTTTTATGTAAATATTCAGATCTGCTTAGGCCAGGTTCACACCACCCACAGAGGGAAACATTCCATCTTTTCTCTGCAGGTAGTGTCTGTGCTCAGCGGGCTTTGGGGGATGGTGACCTGCGTTTTTTCATCAAGGCAGTCTTCCCCTTTTTTTTTAATTCACTTTATAGAAATGTCACAAAATGACATTCCATTCATTTGTATGCACCTGTGGCAGAGAGCTGCTGATAGCTGTGTGGATGTGCAAACAGAGCGCACACAAACCCTTCCTGAGAGCCGTGTATAGAAACGTAGCTCTCCGCACAAGTGGGAACCGGACTTTCCCCTGCAAAATGAACAGCCTATTTGCCTTTAGTAAATCAATTTCTTTGTGTATATAGCAGGAAAATAAAACTATATGCAGCATGACATTCCTCTTGTAGAGTGCATTAGTTGTGACACGTAGGGGTTACATAGTTACAGAGTTGGTAAGGTTGAAAAACCTGTGTGTGCGCTTTTATGTCAATATTACATTGTATATCCCTGTATGTTGTGGTCGCTTAGGTGACTATGTAATAGTTTTTTGAAATTATCGATGTTCCCCGCTGAAACCACCGCTTGTGGAAAAGAATTCCACATCCTCACCGCGCTTACCGTAAAGAACCCTCTACACAGTTTCCGGTTAATTTACTAAAGGCAAGACTGTACACTTTCCAGGTGCAGTTGCTCCAGAGCAGGGGTAGGCAGCCTTTCAGAGGTTGAGATCTACCTGGAAAACATGGGGGAAATCAAAGATCCCTAGGGGAAGTGTGTGTGTGTGTGTGTGTGTGGGGGGGGGGGTCCCAATAAAAAGATGGCATGAAGAACACTTAGGGGTTATTTACAAAAGGCAAATCCACTTTGCACTAGAAGTGCACTGAAAGTACACTTGGAAGTGCAGTCGCTGTAGATCTGAGGGGAAGATCTGAAATGAGGGGAAGCTCTGCTGATTTTATCGTCCAATCACGTAGAAGCTAAAATTATGTTTTTTTTTTTCCTTGCATGTCCCCCTCAGATCTACAACGACTGCACTTCCAAGTGCACTAGCAGTAGTGCAAAGTGGATTTGCCTTTCGTGAATAACCCCCATTGTGTGTCACAATAGTGTCCCCTGCCCACTTCACATCACCCTCCACAGTAGGTTCCTCTGCCCCCCCATAGCAGTGTGTGTCCTCTGCCCACTTCACATCACCTCCACCCCACTGTAGTGTCCTCTGCCACCCATAACAGTGTCCTGCCCCTCTTCCCCCCACACTAGTGTCCTGTACCCCCCGCCAAAAGCAGTGTCCTCTGCCCAATTCACATCACCCCCTTACTGTAGTGTCCCCTGCCCCCCCCAGTAGTGTCCTGTACCCCCCTGCCCCCTGAAAGCAGTGTCCCATGCCTCCCTATCCCACAAGCAGTGTCCTCTGTCCATTTCTCATCACCCCCTCCACACACACACACACACACACACACACACACACACACAACACACTCTGTAGTGTCTTCTGCCCCTTCTCCAACAGTGTCTCTATTGTCTGTCTTCACATTATCCTTACACCCCCCCCCCACACACACACACACACACACACACACACACACACACACACACACACACAACACACTCTGTAGTGTCTTCTGCCCCTTCTCCAACAGTGTCTCTATTGTCTGTCTTCACATTATCCTTACACCCCCCCCCCCCACACACACACACACACACACACACACACACAGCACTATGTAGGTAGCATTTCCTACATGACAGTGTGTGTACAGCAGAGCGGAGATCAGAGGACAACATAGTGCTGGTTGGAAGGCGGGAGCTGCTTGAGTTAACTTTTCATAATAACTAGCTGGTGATTGGTTGCTAGGACCACCTAGCAATCAATTACCTGCTGGTTAACGTTAAAGGTTAAAGTGGTTGTAAACCCTTACAATCCACTTTTTACTACAGGTAAGCCTATAATAAGGCTTACCTGTAGGTACCCTAGATATCTCCTAAACCTGCACCGTTTAGGAGATATCCACTGTATCAACATGTGCCTATGTCATCAGGACATGCGCACTGAAGCAACGGCTCGTTTGCGCCGTTGCTTCAGCTAGTGTGCCATTCCCGGCGGCTCCCACGCACATGACATCAACGTGGCTCCGGCCAATCACAGTGCCAGAGCCCGCGATACCCCGAAAGTAACTCCGGGAGTGATGTCACCGGCGGGAGCTGTGTACTGGGACCGCTGCGGGGGCTTCGATCTAAGGTGAGTATTTCCTAATGAGCTAATAGCTCATTATGCCTTTGTCTTGCAGTTTTTTGTTTTTTTTGTGGGTTTATAACCACTTAAACTGAGGCAGCTCCCGCCCTCCATCCAGAACAATGCTGCCTCCTGCTTTCCGCGCTCTGCAGTAAACATGAGAGAGGTAGAGGCTGGGGGGTGGCAGAGCCATGTTCACAATCTACCTGTCAGCTCCCTGTGGTCGACCGGTGGATCGCGCTTGATGGCTCGCCAACCCCAGCTCCAGAGCTTAGTAAATGAGGGGAAGCTCTGCTGACTTTTAACATCCAGTCATGTGCAAGCAAAAATAGTTTTTTTTTTTTCTTGCACGTAATTGGGTATTCTTTGCAAAGTGAAGCTTCACCTCATTCACTAAGCTCTGGAGCAACTGTATTAGTAAATCATCCCCAGAATGTGGTTTGATTTACTGATAAACCCTTGTCCTCGTATTCTGATCAGTTAACAGTTGTAAAATAATCCAAAGTACACATAACCTGGTGCATAGGTAAGCCTTATTTTGTCTGCTGTTCTCCCCTAAAACAAACCATTACTGCAAATGAATCAAATGAATCAATAGGACACATCTTCCCATTACAAAATTGCATTATAAATTTGAGCAAAAGTAACTACTTTACCTAAACTCTCTAATGTGAAGCAAATGAAACTTAGTTATCTTTTTGCTGCAAGGGCATATTAAAGTGGTTGTAAAGGCTAAAGGTTTTCACCTTACTGCATTCTCTCACCTCTCTCTCTTCATTGATCATGGAGGCAACAGCAGGAGCCAATGGCTCCTGCTGCTGTCAATCAGATCCTGTGAGGGGGAAGCGGGGCCACGCTATGTGTGTCTATAGACAGATACGGCCCATCTTGGTAGTGAGCCCGCACGTCTGCCCCCAGAGCAAGCGTTTGTTCTGTGGGCAGACACTAAAGAGGAGGGGGGAACAGTGCCAGCAGGGGACCCCAGAAGAGAAGGGTAGGGGCAACTCTGTAATTTTTTTGTAATTTTATAGCGATGGGACTCTGAATAATGTATTATTAATTATGCATAAGGAGTGGGATTAAATAAGTTTGTACTACTTCACATTCCTTGTTGGATATGTAAACTAAATTATTTTT